>NC_088336.1:4647500-4947500 GCF_036884655.1 Musa acuminata AAA Group | reverse complement strand
TCAATTACCGTATACCTATAGTCCCTCATCCATCTAATATCCTAGAGATCATATAACGAGCATGGTGTTGTTAGGCCCATATAGTTTCTCCTCTAGTCTCGCTCTAATCAGATTCTCTCGGAGAACTCTTTCTCTCTCAATCTGAATGACCTTGACAGGGATTTGTTTGAGCAAGAACACATGAGATATTCCTCTCATTATACCGAGAGTGGATGATCCTCTATCGACACTCAATATCCCTCGTAAAGTTGGCTGCTACTCCTAATAACCGGTTATACTAGATCTGGAACTTCCAAACCAATAAATCCGGTATCAAAGAGTGGAGTACTCATATAGGATATCCTTGGTGTCTCAAGTCTAAGGAATAGATATACTACTAGGACTACGGAATTGCTGTATGACAATAAGGCATCATCAACCATTCAATATTTTATGAGCGGATCAATCAGTGAACTCATTCTCCAATAAGCACTTGTATTGTATCCCTAGTGTCCCCACACAAGAAGCTATGAGACTAGCTGCATCCATCATATGGATGGGTATACAGCACACCAGTCTGTCCGGTTATCTCGATATCCTTCTCTAGTAACCTATGACCAGGATTATTTAGGGTCTGTGTTTAATGGTGAATCGGTCTCATTATTATGACTTATCACAATCCGATTCTCATTGCACAGATCCAAAGATATCATAATATATATGTGTATGTGTAATAAGTAAGATAAAGTGATAAAATGTCAAAATATAATAAGCAAAAAGAATGCATGTCATATCACATGTGTCATCACTCACGTAATTGTCTTGTAGGGCACCTATGACGAGCAACAACCTCATGTATTTTTCCATCCTTAGTATCCAAGGCATGTTTACAAACTACAAAAAGCTATTTATAGACTTTATCAAGCTCCAAGAGCCTAGAATATTGAACTTGGCTCGTTTTTTACTTCAATTGGCTTTATCAACTCTAAGTTTGATACCTCATTATTTCTACGACAACAACATGGAGGCATAATATATTTTTTAGTGTATGTTGATGATATTACTATCATGAGCAATAATCCTACAGAGATCTAAGCATTCATCAAGCAATTGGTAGATCAATTCTCCCTTAAAGATCTAGGAACCTTGAGCTATTTTTTAGTTGTGGAAGTAACATATACATCTGTAGGTCTCTTCCTATCACAAAGAAAGTATATTCCAGATTTATTATCAAAGACAAATATGGATGATGCAAAAGAGGTTACAACTCCCCTCCCTACTAGTAAATCATTCAAATTATATGATGGAAGTCCTGCTACGGAACCCACTCAATACCAACAAATAGTTGGCTCTTTACAGTACTTAGCTCTTAGCCGTCCAAACATCTCATTTGCGGTTAATAAATTATTAAAATTTATGCAGCAGCCATCTACAACGCACTGGCTTGTAGTCAAACGAATCTTACGATATCTTAAAGGGACCCTCAATTATGGTCTCTTTTTCTGCAAACACTCTCCACTTCATCTCCATGCCTTTTTCGATGTTGATTGAGTAGGAAACTTTGATGATAGAATATCCACATTGGGGTATATTGCCTTCCTTGGAACTAATCCAATCAGTTGGAGTTCTAGGAAGCAAAAGATAGTTGCACGGTCTATAACTAAAGCTGAATACCATGCCATCACCACCACTACTGTAGAACTCAATTGGGTCATAAATTTGCTCAAGGTACTCAATATCGACTCCACTCTTACTTCTACAATATATTATGATAATGTTGGAGCTACCTACCTATACGTCAATCCGGTGTTCCACTCCCACATTAAACATATTGTCATTGACTTTCACTTCGTGCAAGATCAAGTTGTCCGATATCAACTATTTGTTTCTCACGTACATATGGCCGATCAACTAGCAAACTCACTCACGAAGCCTCTTACCCGTAAACTATTTTTATTAGATTGGTCCAAGATTGGTATCCTTGATAGGAGCACCATCTTGCGGGGGCATGATAGCAGATAAGATTTCTGTACGAGGAAATCTCGCTGCTTTGTTAAGGGAAATCCTCCGTCCTAACCTATATAAATAGGGAAAACATATCAATGAAAAATACAGCTTCTATCTTTTATCTTTTATCTTCTATCCTCTATCACCTAACATGTTGAGTCAAGGAAAACAATCAACCATGGAATTGAAGAGCACTTAGAGTTATCGAGTCTGTCTGGTTCAGTCCCCCTTGGGCGCTTGCTTCAAACCAAACTCCTTACTCTCCCCTTTCAGAATATCTTGCAGCTGACTTTCTTTGTTCAACACTGACTCTCCCCATTCAAACCAAACTCCTGACTCTCCGCTTGCTGGTTCCCTTGCTTGGTTACTTGTTGAATGTGATGAGTGCAAGAGAATTGAGTGCACCACTTATGGAGGAGATTTAAGTATTAATATAACTAGATTACTTGCTTATCAAGACTCACTAGCACATAACGAAATAAAGCTTATCAAGACTCACTAAGGCATAACAGAATAAAAAAGAAGATTATTCGTGATTCTACTAAGGTGGTACGAACTCTCCCAGGAAGTAGTTTTGTTCTTCACCTCAAACAGAAAGACAATCAGATCAGTCCATTCGAGTCGACTTAATGGATTCAACAAGAATGGAACTTGTGGAATCGTTATTATGATCTTCTCAAGCACCCAAACTTGACTTTCCAATTGCACCAACTCATTTACTTAGCGCTGAAGAAGGAATTGATTCTTCTGTCTCAGATCTTGTTCCTACTTCGGATCCTACTTCATCTTTCTTCTGATCTTATAGATTCAACTCAAATAGTCCTTTCATATGCTTCTTCTCCTTTTTTTTATCCAGATATTGCTTCTAATGCATCTTAAACTACTTCTCTCCTTTCAGACCCGATTGCTGCTTCTATAGAAGATCTTTCCCCAACTTATGATCTTGCTTCTATACGATCTCAACTATCTTCTTCCCTGACCAGACAAGCGCCTTAACCGAACAAGCAAATAGTCACGTTGAGTTTCAAGAATTGAAATATTTCCTCTTTTTTATCTCATATATCTTAGGAATTCACCTATACCTATAAACTCTCTTAGCGCCCGAACTCGATTTGGACCATACTGATGGGATATAAAGAGAAATAAACTTTTTGTATATGAACAAATACTAGCAGGTCATAACACATAGTGGAATTAAATGGAAATCATAATCAAATATGACACCAAGATTTATGTGAAAAACCCCTCCAAAGTGAAGGGTAAAAACCACGGGGCAAACTAGAGATAATCCACTATGAGAATAATGAATATACAAATCTCAATCTCTTACCCTAAACCATAAAAACAATCACACGAGAATAATTTTAGGAAAAGAGTCACTACTAAGAGGGGGTGAATTAATGCAGTGGTAAAAATTACGTCGGTTCAAAATTTTATTGCGATTAAATCTATTTCCGACGAAAAACCGTTTCATAAAGGTATTAACTTTGAAAGTATATAGAAGAGTATAATGGATATAAAGCAAGTAAAGTGGTTTACAATAAAGTATATTGCACAAGAGAAACGCAAACCAGATTTTTATAGTGGTTCAGTCATCGTGACCTACATCCACTTCGCTGATTCCTCTTCCGTCGAGACCACTATCGGTCTTCTTTCAATTGGTGAAGACCAACTACCCTTTTACACTCCTCTTTTCCTTTTCACAGGTTTAGGAGATAACCGTTTACAATCCTCTTTTACAAGGTATCCCTCTCACACCTCCCTTAGAACTCTCTCTAAGCTTTGGGAGAAGGGAACTCAACTTTCTAAGGTTTACAACTTTAGAATCATAGGGTTTTGCTCAATATTTCTTACTTATCTATGCAGGAATAGCTGAGATATTTATAGGCCCCAAATAGATTCAAATTTAGAGCCCAAAATTCAAACCCTCAGAATTTCAAGGTACGAGCAATACCACCACATGCACTAGGCGGTACCATCGCCCAAACTGACAGTACCACCACCCAGACAGTCTCGGAGACTGAGTCTGGGTGGTACGACTGCCTAGTCTGGCAGTACCACCGCCTAACATAATCTCGAAGACTGTGCCACGACGGTTTCACTTGTTTGGTCACTGTTTGGACCTTTCTCTTGGCCCAACTGTCCATAATTGGGTTGGCCCAATTCTAATCCCAATTATGTGCTTATTATGAATTTAAGACATTTATTAAGCTAAACAAAGTCTGTAAGTCTAGGTTTCTTCCGGTGAGCTTCCAGCGATCTTCCGACGATCTCTCGACAATGTTCCAGCGGATTCGCAGCAAGCTCCTGGACTTCATGATGATCTTCTTGGAGACTTCCTATGAGCTTCTTTGGCAAGCTCTAGGACTTCTCAGTCAATTCGGATAGAACTTCCGACAAACTCTCGAACTCCCAATGAAATCGTGTTCTTGACTCCGGGACTTCATTTTTCTTTATGCCTTGCTATCGTAGTTAATCCTGCACACATAAAAATATATTTCAATCTAGACAATTATTACTAAGCATGAATCATGTTGTCCAGTATGTCATTGGTACATCGACGCTTCGTCCGATTCTTCGGCGCATCATCCTCTCTTGCGGCCTATTTCCCAATCGGCCAATTGATCTCTGTAACTCTAATATCCTTGGTGCAATATCCACTCTTCTTGGCCCAATACCTGAATCCATGGTTCGAAGCCTTCTGTTGATACATCGACTGATCCTCTAGCCCGACGTCCAATCTTCTAACATTTTTTCCTCCGGCTCAACATGATTCTTCCTGCTTTAATTGTCACTCCCTGATCGAAGCATCCTGCATCACTCAAAGGGCAGATTAAATCATAAACAATTATCAATTGGTTTCATCATCAAAATATGAGATTCAATAATCTCCCCCTTTTTTATGATGATAACCAATTGATGATGGAGTTAAAACAAACTCTCAGAGTTTAAACAAACTCCCCCTATCAATATACCATATTGATAGAACCTTGAATTGAAGTTGAATTCAAGTCTTTGCAAATATTCATCATGAATATTTGTAACACGTCATCATGCATCATGATCATACTTCTCCCCTTTTGTCATCAACAAAAAGGAGAAGTGTAACTCTCAAATGTTTGGAAATACATGTTCAACTCATTGCATAATAAACATAATCTCCAATTTTATCATTATGCAAGCTAGCAAAAATTTAGCAAGTGCTACATCATATTAGAACATGCAAGCTATCAAGTTGTAGATATGCAAGGTAGTAAGATAGCATGTTCTACAACATACAAGCTAGCAAAATTTATCATCATTTTAGAAAGTGTAAGCTAGCAATTTTCTATCACTTTACAACATGCATATTCACCAAATCATCATTAATTTTAAAGATGTGCATAATTACAAATTTTGCAAGTTTGTATTTTTGCTTCTTAAGATAGACAAGCTAGTGATTTTCAAGATAGCAAGTTCTTTTTTCTCTTTTGAGAAGTGTCATTTTTGCTTCCTTTGCAAAGTGCAAGCTAGCAAAATTTTATATTATTTTACAACATACAAGCTAGAAATTTGATAAGTGTTACTTCTCTTTGAAGTATGAAGGCTAGCAAGTTTTTGAAGAATAATGCAAGATAACAAGCTAGCAAGATACAATGTTTTACATTAAACAAGCTACATGAAGTACGTTTACATCTTCTCTTTCGATGTGCAAGCAAGTAAGAAAGTTTTTGCATATTCTTAACTTGTGCAAGCTAGTTAGTAAGCTGGCTATCTCCCCCTTTGTCATTGTCAAAAAGAAGGAAAGAATATAATTTTTTATCTCTTTTTCCCTTTACATCAATTTCTAAACCATGACAAAGGTAAATAACATAGATGAAAAATCAAGTCATGAATGTCAAAACAATTTTTAATCATGAATATTTTATCATTGCATGTATCATTATCATAAGTTGAACTATTGCATGCATAATATCAAATAATCATTCATAATTATATGAATGTTTCAATCATTATTTCAATATGCTTGTGCATCATTATAGTTTCAATTTACAACAAGCATAATTTTAAAACTTTACATATCATCCTTACTCTATGCATGATACTAAAAATAAATCAATTATCATATCATACATGATACTCATAAGCTAGTAAATTTATATCATTTTAGAGCATCAAAATAATATCATGAGTATTTTATGCATTCATATCATCACATGAAGAATATCAAGAAGAATTAGGTGATGAGATATACTTCAAGAATATAAGTAATTATATAAAGCCAAAAAATCATATCATGATGAGATCATGTGAATACCAAAAGACATAATTCATTTTAACAAATCTACTCTTAAATATTCAAAGAGAAATCTAAGGAGATCAAATAATAAAAGATATTCAAATGAAATTTTAAGTCATGAATTTCGAAAAAGATATTAAAATGAAATTTTAAGTCATGAATTTTAAAAAAAGATATTTTCTTTAGTAAATTGTAAAAGGAAACATAGGAGAAAAAGATTTCAATTCATGCAAAAGAAATCTTATGATTCATATAGAAAAATCACCTCTTTAGTAAAATACCAAGAAAAATCGTAGGAGTACAAAGAAGAGATATTGATTAAAGAGAAATCTTGATTCATAATAAATCTTAATTTATAAATATCAAGAAATCGAGATCATGATTTGGATAAAAAAAAATATTCAAATTTAAATCATCAAATCACTTTCATAGTTCAAGAGATTTAAAATAGTATAAATATATATTTCAATCTCTTATTCAAAACTCGATAAGATAGAGATGCTTCATTTTAAGTTGCTAATTTCATACAAATATGCCTTTGTCTTTTTATGCCAAATAAGAACATGCATCAATCATTTAGGATTGAAAAATAAATTTCATCATAAAAATCATCAAGATCAATAAACCATAAATTATCCAAAAATCATCATTTCTTCAAATCATCATGTATAGATTCACATTAAGCATGATATCAAACCTCTTAACATTTTCATTAATACATCAAACATGGTTTCAATCAAAATTGGAAATCATCAAGATACACTTTATTTCTTCTTGAAAAAACATACATAGGATTATCATTAGATTTAAATCTAACATTTTATTCATAAAACATGTACTTTTCATGATCATTGCTAGAAGGATAAGCATGATTCCTAAAATTTTTATTTTTAGCATTATTCATTACATTATTAAACAAGTAATTTTTAAGAAAAATAATTTTTCTAAGCTAACTTAAAAATAACTCATGCAAAGCATCATGTTATTTCGAGATAAACTAAGGGGGTTTCGTTTGAGTATTTTATCTCATTGTCAAAAATCGTTAGGGTGTAGTTTGTCGCCTCGCCTTTGTTGGATTGTCCTTCATCTTCGGATGAGCTTATTTCATCTAAGATTGCTTCCTTCTTCTTGTGTTCATAGCAAGTAGTTGCATTCTTTTTAAGTTTATTTTTATTCTTCAATTTTTGTTTCATGAACTTTTTAAATTTCATAGTGAGGAATTCAAGTTCACCATCACTTGAGCTTATGCTTGAATGGTCTTCGATTGTTCTAAGTCTGAAATCCTTCCTATTCTTTGGAAAGATGTTCTTAAGTTTGTTTTGTGCATTGTGCACCATTTCGTATGTTATTAATGAACCAAAAAGTTCTTCAAGTGAAAAATAATTAATATCTTTTGCCTTTTGTATTGCAGTTACTTTCGGATCCCAGTTCTTATTAAGAGAACATAAAATTTTGTTTATAAGTTCAAAGTCTGAAAAAATTTTACTAAGTTCTTTTAAACCATTAACGAGATCCTAAAATGGGTGTATATGTCTCCAATGGTTTCGCTTAATTTCATATGAAAAAGTTTAAAATCATGCATCAAAAAGTTGATTTTTAAATCTTTAACTTTGCTAGTTTCTTCATGTGTGATTTCAAGAGTATGCCAAATGTCAAAAGTCGTTTTGCAAGAAGAAACCCGATTAAATTTGGTTTTATCTAAGGCACAAAATAGAGCATTCATAGCTCTAGCATTTAAAGAAAAAGTTCTCTTCTCTAAATCATTCCAATGGTTCATTGAAGAGAAGACCTTTGAAAACTGTTTTCCACAATACTCCATAAATTTAAATCTAAAGAAAGTAAGAAAACTCTCATTTGAGTTTTTCAATATATGTAGTCTATCCCATTGAACAAGGTAGGACGAATGAGCCCAATCGGCCAGTTGACTCTACAACTCTGATTTTCTTGGCGCAATATCCGCTCTTCTTAGCCCAATACCCGAATCCATGGGCCAAAGCGTTCTGTCGATATGTCGATCGATCCTCTGGCCTAATGTCCAATCTTCTAATATGTTTTCCTCTGGCTCAATATGATTTTTTCTGGTTTAATTGTCTCATCCTGATCGAAGCATCCTGCATCACTCAAAATGCATATTAAAACATAAACACTATCAATTGGTTTCATCATCAAAATACGAGATTCAACAATCTCCCCCTTTTTTATGATGATAACCAATTGTTGACGGAGTTAACCTTAACTCCCAGAGTTTAAACAAACTCCCCCTATCAATATGCCATATTGATAGAAACTCTTGGATTCAAAAATCCAAGCAACATGTCATGATCAAATCATGCATAACATCAATATACTTCTCCCCCTTTATCATCAACAAAAAGGAGAAGTTCCAACTATCATGTATTTGAGATTTAAATTCAAATCATTGCATGAAAAACATAATATCAAGTTTTATCATCATGCAATTTGAAACTAGAAAAGTTTAGCAAGTGTTACATCATGCTTAGAACATTCAACCTATCAAGTTGTAGATATGCAAGGTTGTAAGATAGCATGTTCTATATCAAACAAGCTAGCAAAATTTTGAAAGCAAATGCAAGATAGCTTCTTGTTGAAGTGTGAAAGCTAGCGATTCTTACTTCTTATTGCAATATGCAAGTTGCAAGTTTTGCTTCTTGAGATAGGCAAGATAGTGATGTTTCAAGATTGCAATCTCTTCTTCTCTTTTGAGAAGTGCCATTTTATTTTTTTGCTTCCTTTGCAAAGTGCAAGCTAGCAAATTTGCTTTCTAGCAAGTTTTTCTCCCCCTTTGTCATTATCGAAAAGAAGGGATGAATATGTTAGGATCGGAGCGGCACTAAGAGGGAGGGGGGTGAATTAGTGCAGCGGATTAAAACTTCGATTTTAACAAAATCTTTCGTACAATAAGAACGAAACTTGAAAAGTTTAACTTGAAAGCGTATTCTTAAAGTTGCGCAACAAGGGTAATAAGGAACTAAAGTAGTAAGAAAATTTGCAGTAATGTAAATGACAATAATAAAATGCAAACCAGAGATTACGCCGATTTTTAGAGTGATTCGGTCAAATGACCTACTCCACTTGCGATGCCCCTCTTCGATGAGGCTCCCACCTTCCACTAGCAAATCTCTTGAAATGGAAGGGTAAAGACCCCTCTTACAACCTTTTACAAGCAGTTCAACCTCTTACAAATTTTCAATAGGAAAGAAGGAGGAGAACTCTCTAGCAAATTGAAAACAAGACTTGCTAAGACTTTCTAAGACTTTTCTCTCAATCAAAATGCTTCTCAAAAGTTGTTACCTCAACTGAGATTTGAGGGGTATTTATAGGCCTCAAGAGGATTCAAATTTTGGGCTCCAAATTTGAATTTTCTTAGGGTTCCCGGTGCTGGAGGTGCCACCGCCCAACCAGGCGGTGCCATCGCCCAGCGCTCGGGTGCTGGACGGTGCAACCGCCCAGCCAAGGAGGTGTCACCGCCCAGCTCTCGGGTGCTGGGCGGTGCCACCGCCCAGCCAGGCGGTGCCACCGCCTGGCACTCCGATTTCACTGGTTTGGCTTAATTTAAGCCCAAACCATATCTGACTTTGGGCCCAGTTGGCCCCTAACCAGGATATAGGATTATCTCTTAATCCTAATCCTAATTACAAGTGAACTACATAACAAAAACACATCCTAAGCAAGCTTTCAACCGCGAACGTCGAGTCTTGTTTCGGCGAGCTTTCCGACGAACTTTTTCCGACGGACTCCCATCAAGCTCCCGATCTTGTGATGACTTTAACGAGTAGCCTAGCCTTCTCGGTGATCTCCGTGAACCTCCGACGATCTCTTCGGCGAACTTCCGAAAATTCCGATAGGTTCCCGATTTCTTCTCGGTTGGTTCCGGCAGCATCTCCGACGATTCTTCGGACTCTTAAACGTCCATCGATCTTGACTCCGGTATTCTTGCTTTGTGTTTTCTGGTTATCGTAGTTAATCCTGCACACTTAACTCAATAATATGGATTAGATCAATTAACCCATCAATTGATTATATCATCAAAATCCGAGATTCAACAATCTCCCCCTTTTTGATGATGACAATCAATTGATGACGGAGTTAAACATAACTCCCCCTATCTATATGCCATATTATGAGAAGATAAAAAGCACTTGAATTCCATCCCATTGGATTCAAGCATAACCCGATAAGTTCTAATCGTAGAACTTATCGTTATCCTCATTACACAATAGTAAGTACGAAACTTCGATGAAAATCATAAGTCAAATGATATGGGACAATTTTTACTACGATAGGAGATAAAGATTTTCAACATGAATTTCATGATATCGATATAAGGCATGCTTTCAATATAATCAATCAATCTTGTGATATTCTCAAGGATTTTGCAAGGCATATAAGACATTCATATCACACAAGCTTTTGCAATTCATATAAGTCATGCTATTAAAATGATACAAGTCATCACTTTTCTCCCCCTTTGTCATCAACAAAAAGGGAATGAGACTTGAAGCACATAATTTATCATACAAAGATTTTATCATTGATCATACATCACTCATCTATATTATCATTGATCATACAAAGATTTTATCATTCAAAATTAAGTATGCTAAAAATATTTACGCAGAGTTCATCTTAAAGGAAAATTTAGCATTCATCCATATTATCAAATCTCTTCTTTTTATAAATAACAAAAATTGTAGATGTACAAAGAAGAGATTGGGATAAGAAAAAAAATTTTAAGTAGTAACTCCAATAAGTCAAGATTATAATTCGAATACAAATCCATTCAAATTCAATTCGTCAACTTGAAACTCATAATCAAGCCATCAAAATCAATTTCGAGATTCAAAATATCATAAAATCATTAATCTTGATTAGATGGAAGCGGTGTTTGACTCAAGATAGGATAAGATAATTTAACAAGTCACCGAGGAACGGAGAGAGAATGAAAAACTTTACGGAAAATCCATTCAAACAAGTTTATTCTTAGGGATAATTTAACATACCTAATTCCCTTCTAATGAATTCAAATTGGTCTTCATTCAAAGCTTTTGTAAATATATCTGCTAATTGATGCTTTGTGTCAATGAATTCTAGAACAACATCATTGTTAAGGACATGATCGCGTATGAAATGATGCCTAACGTCGATGTGCTTAGTTCTAGAGTGCTGAATTGGATTTTTAGTAAGACATATGGCAATAGTATTATCACATTTTATGGGAATGTTTTTAAAGTGAATTCCATAGTCTTCTAATGTATTTTTCATCCAAATGACTTGTGCACAACATGCACTTGCAGCAATGTATTCGACTTCCGCCGTAGATAGTGCAACTGAATTTTGTTTGTTGGAAGTCCAAGAAACAAGTGCATGTCCTAAAAATTGGCATGTTCCGGATGTACTTTTTCTATCTATCCTGCATCCACCAAAATCGGCATCCGCATAAGCTATTAAATCAAATTTTTCAGATTTTGGATACCACAATCCTAAATTTGGAGTTCCTTTAAGATACCTAAATATTCTTTTAACACTTTTGAGATGAGATAATTTAGGATTAGATTGAAACCTAGCGCCAAGTCCTACACTAAACATAATATTCGGTCTAGTCGCGGTGAGGTAGAGTAGGCTACCTATCATTCCCCTATATGTTTTTTGATCGAAATGTTCACTATTTTCATCCATATCTAACTTAGTTGCAGTACTCATAGGAGTGTTTATTGCTTTTGAATTATCCATGTTAAATCGTTTTAACAATTCTAATGTGTATTTAGATTGGTTAAGAAATATACCATCCTTAAGTTGTTTGATTTGTAATCCTAAAAAGAAAGTTAATTCACCCATTAAACTCATTTCAAATTCATGACTCATACATTTGGCAAATGATTCACATAGTGATTCATCCGAAGAGCCAAAAATGATATCGTCAACATAAATTTACACAATAAGAAAATTCTTTTCAAAATGTTTAATAAACAATGTAGTATCAACCTTGCCTTTGGTAAAATTATTTAAAATAAGAAAGGAACTAAGCCTTTCATACCAAGCTCTAGGGGCTTGTTTCAAGCTATAGAGAGCCTTAGTCAATTTGAATACATGATTAGGAAGAAGAGAATTTTCAAATCTGGGAGGTTGTTCGACATATACTTCTTCGGAAATAAAACCATTCAAGAAAGCACTTTTGACATCCATTTGAAATAGTTTAAAATTATTACTACTAGCATAGGCAAGGAGCATCCTTATGGCTTCTAATCGAGCCACGGGAGCGAAGGTTTCTTCGTAATCGATACCTTCTTCTTGGTTGAAACCTTTGGCCACTAATCTAGCCTTGTTTCTAACCACGATACCATTTTCGTCTTGCTTGTTTCTAAAGACCCATTTAGTACCAATGACTAAATGGTCACTAGGTCTAGGAACAAGCTCCCATACCTTATTCCTCTCAAATTGATTCAATTCCTCTTGCATTGCAATAACCCAAAAATCATCTTTTATGGCCTCGTCAATGCATTTAGGTTCGATTTGAGAAAGGAAGGCGGCATTAGCACAAAAATTCTTGAAAGAGGAACGAGTTTGAACCCCTTTATATGTATCCCCTATAATTAGCTCCTTTGGATGAGCATCTATATACTTCCATTCCTTAGGTAAGGAAATTTCGGAAGAAGGTGCATCCAAGTTGCTATTTTGAGGAGGGGGTTCATTCAAATTCAAATTATCAAAACCAAGATCATCATCAAAATCATTTTTCTTTAAATTTGAAACTTCATTAAAAACTACATGAATAGACTCTTCAATTACTAAAGTTCTTTTATTAAAAACCCGAAAAGATTTAGAAACGGAAGAGTAATCAAGAAAGATGCCTTCATCGGATTTAGCATCAAATTTTCCTAAGGCATCCCTTTCATTTAAAATAAAGCATTTACAACCGAAAACTTTAAAATAGGAGATGTTTGGTTTTTTGTTATTCCATAATTCATAGGGAGTTTTGGATAAGGATGGTCTTATTAGGACTCTATTCATGATGTAGCAAGCCGTATTTACGGCTTCGGCCCAAAAGTACTTAGGTAAACTATGTTCATTCAACATAGTTCTTGCCATTTCTTGTAGGTTTCTATTTTTCCTTTCAACTACTCCATTTTGTTGAGGATTTCTTGGAGTTGAGAAGTTGTGATTGTACCCATTACTTTCGCAAAAATTTTGAAAGTCATGGTTTTGGAATTCACCACCGTGATCACTCCGAATTGATGAAATCATGAAGCCTTTTTCGTTTTGAGTGAGTTTACAAAATTTAGAGAAACACTTGAAGCAATCACTTTTGTGAGCTAAGAAATAGGTCCAAGTGTATCTAGAGTAGTCATCCACAATCACAAAAGCATATTTGCTTCCACCTAGACTTGTTGTATCAATTGGTCCAAATAAGTCCAAATGGATCAATTGTAATGGTCTAGTGGTGCTAATTTGATTTTTTGGTTTGAAGCTTGTTTTTATTTGTTTGCCTAGTTGACATGCATCGCATACCTTATCCTTAATAAACTTCATATTCGGAATCCCTCGTACTAATTCTTGAGATGAGATTTTAGATATTGTTTTCATGCTTGCATGACCTAATCTCCTATGCCAAAGCCAAGCATCATCATTTACGGCGGAGAAACACATTTCATTACTTAGTTCATCAAGATTGATGGTATAGACATTATTTTGTTTTAAAGCAATCATAGTCATGTTATGATTTGGTTTTTCAATAATGCACATATTTGATTCAAATTTAACGATATAACCTTTATCGCATAGTTGACTAATACTCAAGAGATTATGTTTTAATCCATCAACTAGTAAGACATCATCAATGGAAAAATTAAATTTGTTACCAATAGTTCCCTTGCCAATGATTTTGCCCTTGTTGTTATCTCTGAAGGTAACGTACCCTTCTTCTTTGCTAGTGAGCATAGAGAAATGAGATGGATCTCCAGTCATATGTCTTGAGCATCCACTATCGAGATACCATCTCTTGCTCCTAGCTTGTGGGTTTGTCTACAAAAGAGGATGATTTTTAGGTACCCATTTGATTTTGGGTGCCTCAAAAATTGACCCACTAACTTTGTTATTTATTATTGAATTCTTTATAGTTCCTTTAGGAACCCATATTAATTTTTGTGAACTAATTTTCCTAAATGGGCATTTGTAGGCAATATGTCCGGATTTGCAACAAAAGTTGCATTTCATATAAGAGGCAACATGTAATGTAGGTCCTTTTATGAAAGTGGTAGGATTTTGATGTAATCCTTTTACAAATCCAATTCCATTTCTATTTGCGATGTGACCCTTGTGTGCAAGGATCATATCTAATCCTTTGCTACCTTGTTTAAGGTTTCCTTAAGAAGCAAAATTTCATTTTTTATTGCTTCTAAGTGCTCACACTTAGAGCATGGAGGAGTTTGAAGACTATCAAACTTATCTTGTAGCAAAGCATGCTCTTTCTTTAAGATACGTAACTTCTTGCTAACAGCTCTACATTCATCAAATAATTCATGAAAAGCGATAGATAGTTCTTCAAAAAATAAATCTTCATTAAATAAATCACATACCTCTTCTCCTAACGCCATTAGCGCGTAATGAGCAACTTGCTCGATGTTGGACTCCTCTTCTTCGGATGCGCTTGAATCATCCCACGTTGCCTTGAACGCCTTCTTCTTTGATGTTCTCTTTTTGGCTTGAGGACAATCGTTCTTGTAGTATCCCGGTTTTTTGCATTCATAGCAAATCACTTGGTCCTTCTTTTGTTCAAATTTGTTTTTAAATTTGTTCTTTCTTAAGTATTTCTTAAATTTTTGAGTCAAAAGTGCAATGTCATTATCACTGTCCTCATCACTTGATGTTCCTTTCAAGTGGTCTTCTTGTGATTTGAGTGCCATATCCTTCCTGTTCTTTGGAAGGGGGTTCTCGAGCTCGTCATGAGCTTGACATGTCATTTCGTAGGTCATTAGAGACCCAATGAGTTCTTCAAGAGGGAATGCTTTAAGGTCTTTGGCCTCTTGAATGGCCGTAACTTTTGGATCCCAACTTTTAGGGAGGGATCTTAAGATTTTAGTTACTAGTTCAAAGTTAGTAAAATCTTTACCAAGAGCTTTGAGTCCATTGATGACATCCGTAAACCGGGTGTACATGTCTCCGATGGACTCACTTGGTTTCATTCGGAAAAGTTCGTAAGAGTGCACAAGGATGTTGATTTTGGACTCTTTCACTCGGCTAGTGCCTTCATGAGTGACCTCAAGAGTTCTCCAAATATCAAAAGCCGAATCACACATTGAAACACGATTAAATTCGTTTTTGTCTAATGCACAAAACAAGGCATTCATAGCCTTTGCATTTAAAGCAAAAACCTTCTTCTCTGATTCATTCCATTCGCTCATCGGAAGAGAAGATTTTTGAAATCCATTCTCGACAATAGACCAAAGCTCAAAGTCCATAGAAATGAGGAAGATCCTCATGCGAGTCTTCCAATATGTGTAATCTGACCCATTAAACAAAGGTGGTCGTGCAATAGAGTGACCCTCTTGCATGCCGGAGTAAGCCATCTCTCTTGGGTATTAAACCAAATATGAGAGATAACCTCGCTCTGATACCACTTGTTAGGATCGAAGCGACACTAAGAGGGGGGGGGTGAATTAGTGCAGCGGATTAAAACTTCGATTTTAACAAAATCTTTCGTACGATAAGAACGAAACTTGAAAAGTTTAACTTGAAAGTGTATTCTTAAAGTTGCGCAGCAAGGGTAATAAGGAACTAAAGCAGTAAGAAGATTTGCAGTAATGTAAATGACAATAATAAAATACAAACCAGATATTACACCGATTTTTAGAGTGGTTCAGTCAAATGACCTACTCCACTTGCGATGCCCCTCTTCGATGAGGCTCCCACCTTCCACTAGCAAATCTCTTGAAATGGAAGGGTAAACACCCCTCTTACAATCTTTTACAAGCAGTTCAACCTCTTACAAATTTTCAATAGGAAAGAAGGAGGAGAACTCTCTAGCAAATTGAAAACAAGACTTTCTAAGACTTTTCTCTCAATCAAAATGCTTCTCAAAAGTTGTTACCTCAGTTGAGATTTGAGGGATATTTATAGGCCTCAAGAGGATTCAAATTTTGGGCTCCAAAATTTGAATTTTCTTAGGGTTCCCGGTGCTGGAGGTGCCACCGCCCAGCCAGGCGGTGCCACCGCCCAGCGCTCGGGTGCTGGACAGTGCAACCGCCCAGCCAAGGAGGTGTCACCGCCCAGCTCTCGGGTGCTGGGCGGTGCCACCGCCTGGCACTCCGATTTCACTGGTTTGGCTTAATTTAAGCCCAAACCATATCTGACTTTGGGCCCAGTTGGCCCCTAACCAGGATATAGGATTATCTCTTAATCCTAATCCTAGTTACAAGTGAACTACATAATAAAAACACATCCTAAGCAAGCTTTCAACCGCGAACGTCGAGTCTTGTTTCGGCGAGCTTTCCGATGAACTTCTTCCGACGGACTCCCATCAAGCTCCCGATCTTGTGATGACTTTAACGAGTAGCCGAGCCTTCTCGGTGATCTCCGTGAACCTCCGACGATCTCTTCGGCGAACTTCCGATAGGTTCCCGATTTCTTCTCGGTTGGTTCCGGCAGCATCTCCGACGATTCTTTGGACTCTTAAACGTCCATCGATCTTGACTCCGGTATTCTTGCTTTGTGTTTTCTGGTTATCGTAGTTAATCCTGCACACTTAACTCAATAATATGGATTAGATCAATTAACCCATCAATTGATTATATCATCAAAATCCGAGATTCAACAGAATACAATTTTGTATCTCTCTTTCCCTTTACAACAATTTCTAAATTATGACAAACATAAAGTGTCATTCTTATTTCAAAATGTCATAATTGAGATAAATGTTGAAATCAAATTAAAATAATTTTGATCATGATTCACATCATATGCAATACATCATATACATCATAAAAAGCATAAGTATTGCATGCATCATTCCAAATCATAAATATTTCATATCCTGATGATATCTAATTGTCAAATTATATTGCATCCTATCATGCATGATCATAATTTCTCATTTGTATTTCATGCATAAATTTATATCATCACATGAAGAATATCAAAAAAATTAATTAGGTGATGAGATAAAATTTCATAAATACAAGGAATTGCATAAAACTCATATGATGAAAGATAAGATCATTTGACTACCAAAATGTCACGGACTTAGCTGGCTTTGCCTAAGTCGTGCGGCACCCTTGCGTGTCTGTCCGCAAAGGTCAACCACCCTGAAGCCTCCCATGGTCCCTTAGGACCCACAAAAGAGAGAACGGGATAGAGAAAACGCCTCACTCGGGATCCACAAGCAAACATCTCCGAAAACACTTCATAGACAATGCAAATTACAAACAGACTTTACAAGTTCTGAACAGTTGCACAATAAAGGGTAAAATGGTCTACTATAGACCGAGAATCTCTCACACGTGTCCACATGACACAACCTTTATTTACAAGCCTAAACGGCCACCAACCTAACTAAAATGGGACTATTAAGCCTTCGGTTGTCCCTCTACATGCTGTACAAAGCATGAACATACCAAAAGACACGGACATACATAAGCATTACATCAAACATCCTGTTTAGAAGTTTGTCCATGACATTCTCCCCCACTTATTCCTTCAACGTCCTCGTCGAAGCCTTTGCCGACACTACAACTCCTTGCCTTTGCTAAGTCTTCAATCTTCTACTCTAGTTGCAATATGCCTCCTGGCTCCCAACTACTCTCCACTATTGTTTTTGAGTAGTCGAACTTTTGATCTGCCATGCTACTTCAACTCGCCAATGACTCTGACTCTAGTGAGGGGTTGGTTGAGTTGTGTTGATCCCTGTTGGTTCTTACGGATCCTCTAGATGAAGGAAAAGACCATCCTTATTGTGCCAGTCTCTCAAATGCCTCATGCTGCTTGAACTGGGTGGATGCTTGTTGGAGCTTTAACGAGCATCGTCTCGCAAACTTCTGAAGTTTTGGGTCCTTCCTCCACAAAATTTGCTCATTGACTCTTCTTTCACTTAGTTGTCACATCCAAGTAGGTTCGCATCACTTCCGCTTTTGATTGGCATTTCGTTGGGAAATGAAGTAGACAATCTACTCTCAGTAACACTGATCACCGTTGGTGAGGATTTGACAACTATTGTCTTCCATTATCTTCGAAGGGTCTTTGAATATATACAGAGCTCCTCTACTGGATAGATAAGAGAATTGGGGTACTCGGTTTCGCCCATTCTCTTAAGAGTTGAGAAAGCAAAGGTTACTTGACTTCGCCCGCCTCCTCGAGGTTGTACTCCATGCATCGAGTTGGTTACTGGCCTTCGCTTGGTCTTTGCTCACACTTCCGAAGCACTTGAAGTGTTTGCACTCCTTGCATTGAGTAAGTTACTATGATTCACCTTCTCAATGCCATCGAACTTTTGGAATGCAAAAATTTTTCACCCCAACTTGGAGTAATTCTCTCATAGGTTTGGTCACCTTTGGGATTGTACCGTCTTCTCTATCAACCCTGCCGCCTAATCCACTGAGTAGCAAAGGTACAACACCGCGTACTACTTGCTTCGTTCCTTGGTCATGCACTCTTGCCTGACCCGAAGTCCTTCACTTTCGGCTATCTTGATGAGAAGCTCATTGACATCGGTCTTACGAAGTTCCTTGGCCTCTGCCCTTCAGCCTTATCTCGGTACTTGGAGTTTGCCTCTGCATGCTCCACCTCCTCGGTCCCTTTCACGACTAAGTGCTCTCCCTCCATGAGAGCAAGGGATCAATGACTTTCACGAAAGTCCCGCCTCTACGGTACCATGACGCTACCATGCCCATGGCCCTACTATTCGTCGCCTCGCATCTGCATCCCTTTTTTGTCACAATCAGTAGATATATCTCTGTGGCACTCCTCCGAGTCCACCTCCATTCTAACTTATGCTTGATTTTGGGTAGCTAAGTCCCTCTGGACTCGTCGTCGCTTCCTCGCCCCTTTCGACCCCCTACTTCAACACCTCTATGTTCTCCAAGCAGCTCCCTCTAGTCGATGGAAAGACAGACTGCAACTCCCATGCATGGCCTCTGCCATCACGTTGTAGGGTTTACACCAATTCTGTTCTCCTTAGCTTCCTTGGTAGTAATGTTCGCTTACTCGACCTTGTCCTCTGACTTGTCAGGCTCCCTTAAGCGAATATGGGCTTTGGAGTAGTCCAACTCTCCAGCTGCTTCGATCATACCTCTGCATGATCAAGTCCCTCCCATGGGACTTACTGGTACTTACATTCAAACTTTATCCATTGGTGGAACACAGCCCCCATATGCTGATGACCAAGGCTTTCATCTGATGCAAAATTTGATGCACGTACGGAAGACCCGCCTCTGCGGTACCATGGCCTTCACTCCTTGACTCCATAGCCCTTCTTACCATTGTGTTGTTCACCGAAGTGGAGCTTCTAGTAGCTCCCGATCATACCTCTGTATGATCTAGTCCCTCATGAGACTAGGTTGTGTGTATCGCATTGCCACAAACTGTTCCACCACGATCCGCTGCACCATGTCGCCTCCTAGAGACATCTCTATTGCATTCTGATCCTTGTGGGATGAACTCGAATTGTGAACCCTTCATGTGTGGCCTCTGCCAATACATCGCAGGGTCTCTTCCACCTTCGATTTTGTTCGCTCCTTTGGCAATCGACCTTCATCCACCCACTCTTGGGTCACACCTAGATGAAGCACCGCTCTAGGATAGTCCATCACCTAGTAGCTCCTGAAGTCCCCCGACTTCGCTGCAATTAGTGCACCATTGTTTGGATCCTAGGCCTCTGCCCCTACCAGCATAATCTTCACTGCGCACCGCTTCCTTCATGGCAACTTGAATGGCAACACTATGGCATATTCTTCAAGAGTACCTGCCTCTACGTCCTCTTGCCCTGTGCTAAGGCCTTCTGAAGCCAACTTCGCCTCTGCAAATTGAGTCACCTTAGTTCCTTCATCAAATGCTCCTCCGAGATAAGGTGCATGTGCCCAGAAGCTCCCTTCATCTTCTATGTTGGCTCCCTTCATGCGGCTTGGGTACTTCGCCAAGTTACACCCAAGTTGCTCTGCTCCTCGTTTTTGCATTGAGTTGATGGTGGCCTTCGCGCCCACCATTCCCGGGTCAGCCCTCCCTTGAGTCCGATCTCTATATCGACTCCAAGTGTGCCTTCATTTGTGTTGCTTTGGGTCGCTCCCTCACTTGATCTCGCAATACATCCACCAATGCATTCTCTCGAGCGAGATCATGCGACAACTCCTCGCCGCTTGCTCAGTTCATTGAGCTTCGTGGAGTTGTTGTTTGTTGAGGTACTCCTCCTCAACATGTGAGGTCCATCCCACATGATTCTCCCTCTGGAGAGCCGAGACTTATCACTCCTGAATAACTGTCCCGTTGGAGCAACATCTCTCTTCGTTTCAGAGACCACCATCCCCTTGGACTACTCCGATCTGCTGAACAAACTGTGCATTGTTCTGCCTCCTGCAAACGCACTTGCTAGATTGTGACTCCACGTCAATACAGCCCCCCCTACACCACTCAAGGCCTAGCAACATGCTAAACTCGTTGTACACTTCAGCCTTCTACGGACGTATCCTTCACATGCCAAAGAGAAAGTTTCAATGCTCCATGGCGCCGAGTTTCGGTTGCCTTGGGATGGCCACGAACATTCCATCGTCCGCATATAAGCCCATACATGAGTACCAAATTCTTCAAGCTAGCAATTCCCCTCACCTCTGTGAGCTTTGCATAACTCTTTCAGTCATTGAGCAACTCATTCCACCTTGCATGGTCTCATCCTTTACCAAGCGCCTCGCTTGCCTTGAGCACCATCAAGTATAGTTGTCAACGTTGAGCCGTAGCTCAAACTCAGCCATCCCAACCTTTGTGCGCTCCGCATTCTTCCAAGCTTACCTGTTCTCGTGGTGCCTCTTGCGCGAAGGGTTGGCCATTCCTCTAAATGCCAATATCAGATGCCTGCTCTTCTGAGCGACTCCTTTTCCCTACATCTCCATGCTCGTTTTCCCCCAAACGATCGCGCATGTGCTGACTGCACTCAACGCAGCCCCGCTAGGTCCCTCACATTTGCATGCTAAGTGTTTCTATGAGTGCTTGTCCCGCTATGATACCATCTGTCACAGACTTAGTTGGCTTTGCCTAAGTCGTGTGGCACCCTTACGTGTCAACCTCCCTGAAGCCTCCCATGGTCCCTTAGGACCCACAAAAAAGAGAACGGGATAGAGAAAAAGCCTCACTCGGGATCCATAAGCAAACATCTCCGAAAACACTTTATAGACAATGCAAATTACAAACAAACTTTACAAGCTCTGAACAGTTACACAACAAAGGGTAAAATGGTCCACTATAGACCGAGAATCTCTCACACGTGTCCACATGACACAACCTTTATTTACAAGCCTAAAGCGGCCACCAACCTAACTAAAATGGGACTATTAAGCCTTCGATCGTCCCTCTACATACTATACAAAGCATGAACATACCAAAAGACACGGACATACATAAGCATTACATCAAACATCTTGTTTAGAAGTTTGTCCATGACAAAAAGGCATGATTTCTTTTGAAAAACCTCCTCTTAAATAATCAAAAGAAAATATTAAGAGATCAAATAATAAAAGATATTCAAAAAATAATTGAAGTCATGAATTTCGAAAAAGATATTCTCTTTAGTAAATCGTAAAAGAAACTTAGGAGAAAAAGATTTCAATTCATGCATATAAAATCTTGATTTAAGCATAAGAAATCTCAAGTTATAAATATCAAAAAATCAAGATAAAACTCATTTATATTCAAATCAACAAATCGAAAACATTTTCAAGAGATTAATAAAAAGGACATAAATAGATTCATTAATCTCTCCTTTTTAGAAAAATGGTATGAGTTCAAAATCAAGATGATGATTCATAAAAAATATCATAAGTTATAATCAAGAGAAAAATCATCATCTATTCTCAATCATTCAACTTGTCAAATCAAAACATATATCATTGTTTAAAATGAAAGTGCAAGATTTATCATAAAAATTATCAAGATCAATAAATTATAAAAATCATCATGTATAACTTTAAAATCTCATGCATAAAATCGTGAATCATGGTATCAAAACATTTAATGTTTTTATTACATCATTATGTATCATTAAATATACAATCGTCAACACTTACACAATTTCATATAAGCATGTCTTTTTCATTTATGCCAAATCAAAACATGCATCATTTTTAAAACCCGAAAAATAACTTTCATTGCAACAAAGATCAATAAGCCAAAAATCATCATGCATAATTTCAAAATAGAAACTCATTAAGCTTGATTTCAAATCAATATGCTCAAGTTTTTGTATGAGAACCATCCATCTTGTTTAAAACCGAAAAAGCAATATTTTATCATGAATAAGGTATACAAGCCAAAGAAATCATTAAACATAAAGTATATTCATCAATGATGGTTTCATTAGGCGCAAGGTATTTTCAAACAAAATTATTTTGTTATTAAACATGTAATTTTTATTATCATTTTCGAAATTACTAGCATGATCCCAATTTTTTATACTTTCATTATATTTTTAAACATGTAATTTTCAAAAAATAATTTTTTAAACTAAATAAAAAAAGAAGAAATATATCATGAAAAGCATCATGTAATTTCGAAATAAATTAAGGGCATTTTGATTACCTCATCATTGAATGTCGTTAAGGCGTAGTTTGCTATCTCATCTTTGTTGATTTTCTCCTCATCTTCGGAGGAGCTCGATTCATCCCAATTTATGTTCTTTTTCTTGCATTCGAAGCAAATAGTTATATTTTTTTTTATTCTTTAATTTTTGTTTCATTAACTTTTTAAATCTTTTAGTGAGTTTAAGTTTACCATCACTTGAGCTTATGCTCGAGTGGTCTTCAATTGGTCTAAGTTCAAAATCCTTCTTTTTCTTTGGAAGGTAGTTTTGTTCATCATGTGCATTGTGTACCATTTCATATGTTATCAATGAACTAATAAGTTCTTTAAGTGAAAAAATATTTAAATCTTTTATTTCTTATATTGCCGTTACTTTCGATTCCCAATTCTTAGAAAGTGAGCGTAAAACTTTACTAATAAGTTTAAAGTTTGAAAAAGTTTTACCAAGTGTTTTTAAACCATTGACGACATCCGTAAAACGGGTGTACATGTCAACAATGATTTCACTTAGTTTCATATGAAAAAGTTGATTTTTGAATCTTTTAATCTACTTGTGCCTTCGTGAGTGGTTTCAAGAATATGCCAAATGTCGAAAGTCATTTCGTAGGTAGAAACCCGATTAAACTCGTTTTTGTCTAAGATGCAAAATAAGGCATTCATAACTTTTGCATTTAGAGAAAATGTCTTCTTCTCCAAATCATTCCAATTGTTCATTAGAAGAGAAGATATTTCAAATCCGTTTTTGACTATGTGCCATAAATCGAGATTCAATGAAAGCAAGAAAACTATGATTCAAGTTTTTCAATAAGTGTAGTCCATCTCATTGAAAAATGGAGGACAAATGAGAGAGTGACCCTCTTGAAAGCCGAAAAGAGTCATTTCTCTTGGGTGTTAAACCAAATGGAAAATATGAGGCTTTGATACCAATTGTTAGGATCAAGAGGTCGGCACTAAGAGGGGGGATGAATTAGTGCAGCGGAAAAATCATGTCTTCAAAAACTTTCGTATGATAAAATCTGTTTACATTGAAAACGATTTTGGAAACTTAACTTAAAAGCATATGGAAGCATAGTGACTAAGTAAAGTAGTTTGCAGTATGTAAATGGCAACAATAGAAATGCAAACCAAATTTTAGAGTGGTTCGGTCAACGTGACCTACATCCACTTTCGGCTTCCTCCTCCAACGAGGTCACCGACGTCCACTAGAGGCCTTCCTTCAATAGGCGAAGACCAACCATCTTTTACACCCCTCTTCTCCTTTTCATAGGTTTAGGAGACAACCCTTACAAGCACTCACACTCCTCTTACATAATTCTAAACTTAGAGTGGATGAGAGAATTTCTAAAGAGATTGTAATTGCGTTTTCTCACTTTTGAATACTCTGTGCTTGTGTGCTTTAACCAGGGATGAGAGGGGTATTTATTGGCTTCAAATTGATTCAAATTTAGAGCCTAAAAACATCTCATCCAGGGTTTCCCGGGCACGGGCGGTACCACCTCTAGTGTTAGTCTGATACTGGGCGGTACCACCGCTTGGGAGGCTATGCTGGGTGGTACTACCACCCAGATTGGCAGTACCACCGCCTGGCACCTTGCCAACGATAGTACAACGGCCCAAACTAGCAGCACCACCACCTGATGTTAGGATCAGAGCGGCACTAAGAGGGGGAGGTGAATTAGTGCAGTAGATTAAAACTCGTAAGTTTGAAATCGATTTCGTAAATGTGTAAAGATTTTGATTCGATGAAGGATGACTTAGCTAAAATAGCTTGAGTAAAGGAAGTCAAGAGTAGGGAGAAGAAAACCGAATAGTTTGCTGCTAAGAAGATAAGTGGTTCAGAAAATTAAACACTCACACATTCAAGGAACACCACAATGTAAAGTGGTTTGGTCAAATGATCTACATCCACTTGCGAAGCCTTCTTCGATGAGGCTCCCAACTTCCACTAGCAAATCACTTTGAAGGGGAAGGACCAAATACCGCTCTTACAACATTTTTACAAGTGGTTCACACTCTTACAGATTTTTCAAAGAGAAAGAGGGAGGTGAATACTTAAGCTATTGAAAACAAGACTTTGCTAAAGCTTTTTCTCAATTTCTAACTTCTCAAAAAGGTATTATCTCTGCTAAGAATTGAGGGATATTTATAGGCCCCAAGAGGATTCAAATTTAGGCTCCAAATTGGAATTGCTTTCGGGTTTCCCGGTGTTGGCAGTGCCATCGCCTGTTAGTGTTTGACACTGATAGTGTACTGGCGATACCAGTGCCAGACCTCTCAGGTTCTGGGTGGTGCCATCGCCCAGTCCAGCAGTGTACTGGCGGTGCCACCGCCCAGTCCAGTGGTGCCACCACCTGGACTGTTCTAGCTCACTGGTTGGGCTCCAAACTTGGCCCAAAACCAGTCCAAACTCAGGCCCAATTGGCCCCTAACCAGGTTATAGGATTATGTTAGAACCCTTGCAGATTCTAAACTTGGGGTTGATCTCTTTAGGGGATCGGCCTCCTTGGAACTCTATAGGGGTTCCTCCCTCCAAGTTGCTGCTCAAAGGCTGCAGAAAGGATTCATCTATTGCTTAAGAAAAGAGAAGGAATACATGGCTATTTATAGGGCTTCTAAACCCTAACTCATAATAGGACTCCTACTTAAGACTCTTACTTCTAACCAACTCCTAATAGGACTCCTACTCAAGACTCCTATTCCCTTACAACTCCTAATTCTTCTCTAAGAAAAAACCTCCTACATGAATGCCCCTCACAATTAGGACTCTCCTAGCTAGAGTCCTAACAGAATGCCCCTCTCAATTAGGACTCTCCTAGCTAGAGTCCTAACATTTTTACATGATTGTCCCTCTCAATTAGGACTCTCCAAGCTAGAGTCCTAACAGACCCGCCCTCTTCAAATCAGCCTTGTCCTCGAGGCTGATGATTCATGAATTCTGGGAATTTGATCTTCAAGTCGTCATAGTTCTCCCAAGTGGCATCTTCTTTTGGTAGGTTTGCCCACTGTATTAGCACTTCATTAGTGGGTCGTCGTTGTCGAGTCACGATCCATCGATCAATAATGGCACTTGGCTGGGTCTGGAGTTCTCTTTGGGTAGTCATATTTGGTGGGTGGCTTTGGGCTGTCTCCAAGCACCTGTTTAAAACTTCCGGTTGACTGTTGGTTTGTGGGTGATATGTCGTACTCCTTTTCAATTTAGTACCCTACATATAGAATAACTTTGTCCAAAATCTGCTATTGAAGATGCAAGTAGAATTTGTCACAAGCACAATGCGTCCCTTATAGTGTAATTCTTTTGAGTCCCAATTGTAATGAGCCATGGGGCTTGGTGCTTCCTCCAATTTTTTTATAATCTTACTAGTATCTGAATCTTCCTGCCATTCCATCTCAATATCCTCAAGGAAGTCGCTGGTCAGAAGTGAAACGGTCGAAACTTCAACTTGCTCAGGTAGCCATTTTTACTGCTCGGGGGAAGATATCTTCTGCTCCAAAAGATATTTTAGGCTTTTATGGTCGGTCTTGATTTGAAAGTAACGCCTGATCAAGTACAATCTCCACCTCGTTGCTGCGCGCACAATGGCGAGCATCTCCTTATCATATGTTGACATATTTTGATCGGAGGGAGATAATGCCATGCTAGTGTATATGAGTGGTCGACCATCTTGCATGAGAATGACTCTAATTCTGACTCCAAATGTGTCGGCCTCAATAATGAAGGGTCGGTTGAAATCTGGTAGTGTTAGCACCGGCATCGTTGTCATGGCTGCCTTATGTTTGTCGAAGGCAGCGGAGGCTCTGTCCAACCATTGGAAGACATCTTTTTCTAGTAAGGAAGTAAGTGGTGCACTGATCTTTCCATAGTTTTTCACGAACTTGCGGTAGTAGCCTGTTAAACCCAGAAAGCCATGTAGCAATTTTATGTTTCTCGAGGTCGGCCAGTTTTGTATTGCTCCAATTTTGAAGGGGTCCACTGCCACACCTTCCTCTGATATGATATGCCCAAGATATTCTACCTTTTGTTGAAGAAAGTAAAAATTCGTGGTTATTGTGTGTTCAAAAGGTGGTTTTCCATATGTCTTCTTCGCATGCTCGTATTTGATGATACCCGGATCAAAGGTCCAGCTTTGTAAAGATTTGTGCTCCCTTTCATCTAGCAATTCATCTACTATTGGAATAAAGTATTTGTCCTTGATGATTATGCCATCGAGAGCTCGGTAATCAACACATATTCGCCTTGTTCCGTCCTTCTTGCGTACAAGTTGCACCGGCGAAGAGTAGAGGTTGCAACTTGGCTGAATAACTCCTGTTTCGAGCATCTCTTTTATAATCCTTTCTATTTCATCCTTCTGGAGATGTGGATACTGATATGGCTGAGCATTTGCTGAAGATTTGCCTAGAAGAATCATTATACAATGATCATGCCGATAGGTAAGAGGTAGGTTGCGCGGTTCGTCAAATATATTTGAAAATTCAGCAAGCAAAGGAAGTAGATTTGGATCTTCAAATTCTGTTGGCTCTCCCTTAGTTTGCTACTCAAGTTGTACCAAAAAGCCGCTGCATGCTTTATGCAAAACATTCTCCATTTGTTGTGTGCAAATTGTTGTTATGTCGCCCCCACGTTTCCCGTGCAATGTCACCTGTTTCTCCTTACTGTAAAATTTCATAATTAGTTTCATAAAATTCCAAGAAATATCACCTAATGTCGTCAACCATTTAATTCTGAGCATGGCCTCATGATTGTTAAGAGGGAGAAGGAAGAAATATGCAATTATCTTTTGGTCCTGCAGCAATAGTTTCTCCTGCAAGCGCCTATGATCATAATTCAAAATCCGTCCGTCGGTGACCTTAACATCAAACCTGCAGCGATTCTCGATAGGTAATGATATCCGAACAGCAAGCTTACTATTTAGGAAGTTAGTAGTACTGCCCGTGTCGATGAGAACAGTGATTGGTTGTTGTTTGAGAAGGCCTCCAATTTTCATCGTTTGCGGGTTTGAGTAGCTAGCTAGTGTATGTACCGTAACTTCGGTCGGTTGTGGCTCTTCTTCTGCATCTTCTTCTTCATGTTCAAGGCTCTCTTTTGGATGTTCAATGACCTCTTCTTCTATCAGTTCAATCATAAGAAGTCCCCCTTTACTACAGCGATGCTCACGGCTCCACGGCTCGTCACAATGCCAACATAACCCCTTCGCATATCGCTCCCGAAGCTCTTCTCTTGTTAACCTCTTTAGTGTAGGGACTTGGTCGACAGTAGGGGGGGCTAAGGGCTTCAATATTACTGGTTGAGGAGAGACCCTAGTCCTCCAAGCTTCATGGTTCAATTGCTCCTCTTGATGTCGTGCGAAAGAGATGGCTGCCGTAAGCGTATACGGTTGTCGCGCTTTAACTTCTCCTCGGATCTCCGGCTTCAAGCCCTCAATGAAGGTCCACAATAGCTGTTTTTGAGACCAATCATGAGTTTGATTAGATAACCTTTCAAACCTGGTTTGGTACTCCTGAATGGTGGAGGTTTGTTGGATCTTTGCTAGTTGTTCGTCAATATTCTCGTAATCGGTTGGTCTGAAGCGAATCAGCAGTCCTTCTTTGAATTGTCGCCATGAAAGGACTCCATAAGTATGTTCAAACCAGTCAAACCACTGTATAGCATCCCCTTCAAGATGTATAGCTGCAATTTTTACCATAGATACATCCGCGGTTTTGTGGTACCGAAAATATCGCTCCGCGCGCGAGATCCAACCAATCGGGTCTCCTTCTTCCCATCTAGGGAAGTCCACTCTCAAGCATGGATAGTTGGGGTTGGTAATAGAGCCTACCCTCCCTTGGAAGTCATCTCTTCGGGCTTGGTGTGATTGGGCAAAGCTCTCTCCTTGATATGATTTCTTCGGGCTTAGTGGTCGGCCCAATCTGAGTTCGGTAAAGAGCGTCCGAATCTTATCCTCCATTCGCGCCTCCAAGGCTTCGAATTTAGCATTGATTGCCTCTTTAGATGCCATAGTATATGGCCCCCAAATCAATGATGTTAAGATCTCTCTTTTGCTGTTGGGTTAAAGGCATGTATAGGTTGAGA
Organism: Musa acuminata AAA Group; assembly: GCF_036884655.1. NCBI lineage: Eukaryota > Viridiplantae > Streptophyta > Magnoliopsida > Zingiberales > Musaceae > Musa > Musa acuminata. The sequence continues at coordinate 4,918,380 of NC_088336.1, read as the reverse complement.
TAAGTGATGGTCGAAAGTGTTGGTGGATTGGTGGATGTAGGCTGCGGTTTAGGCTTGTTTTGTGGCTGTTTTGGGTGCAGTTTGAGGGTGTGGTTTAGTAGAGTTTTAGGGCTGTGGATGAAAGTTTTGGATCTGTGGTAGATGATAGCAAAGGATTGATAGAAATCCGTGAAAGTTGCAGCAAGTATGTGCTGTCTTGTAAGAGTAGAATTGTCGTCGAAGAAACAACAGTTTCTCGACGTAATTTCCACCAAAAACTTGAGAGAATTGAGGAGGGAATTGATAGCAAAATCACAGTTTATATGACAGCAAGGATATCTAATTTAATCAAGAAAATTTCGGCAGTATAACAGCAAGGAAATTGGTGCAAGTTGCAATTGGAGAATTATCGTCAAAAAATTTCAGCGGGATACGATGAAAATTTGCAGCAACATAAAATCATCTTTAGAGATGAATTTCTTAATAGATCAATCTTAGATGGAAGCCATGATGATATATGAAGTGTATAAGAAATTTCATTCAAAAAAGATTGCAAATAGATGGGTTAAGGCAATGATATGCAGCTGAAATTTTCTGCAGCATAGATTTTCAAGTGCAGCAGAATGGACATAAAATATCAGTAGTTTATATTAAGAATTTTTCAATGAAACCAAAGGGAAATCTACTGTTAGGAAGTGTCAAAAATGTCATAAAAATTTCGTAGAAATTTGGATAGAAAAAGTACAGTAGCAAGATCAAACAGATGGTGCTATGCGGCTTGAATTCTGCAATTCAAGTGCAGCAGATTGGACATAAAAGATCAGTAGTTTATATTGAGAATTTTTTGATGAAACCAAAGAGAAATCCACTGTTAGGAAGTGTCAAAGATGTCATAAAAATTTCGTAAAAATTTGGATAGAAAAAGCATAGTAGCAAGATCAAACATATGGTGCTATGCGGCTGGAATTCTGCAATGTATCTTTCGTCGTAGAGATGAAAACTTTGTGACGAAAAGTTTATGCAGCAATATAAGAACGATTTTTTTTTTTTTTTTAATTTTCGAATAAGGATAACTAAATTGCAGCAGCAGTAAGGTAGGAAACCAGAACCTGTTGCAATTCACGGGGAGATCAAAGGATGATCCGCGGTGGTGGAGATGATGGCGGAATTCGGTGACGATCTTTTAAGCAATTGTGGGAATTGCTTTGGATGGTTGTAGAGGGTTGATGGATGGCTGTGGAAGGGCAGCGAGACGCCAAGAACGCTGCTCTGATACCAGGTGGTAGAACCCTTGCAGATTCTAAACTTGGGGTTGATCTCTTTAGGGGATCGGCCTCCTTGGAACTCTATAGGGGTTCCTCCCTCCAAGTTGCTGCTCAAAGGCTGCAGAAAGGATTCATCTATTGCTTAAGAAAAGAGAAGGAATACATGGCTATTTATAGGGCTTCTAAACCCTAACTCATAATAGGACTCCTACTTAAGACTCTTACTTCTAACCAACTCCTAATAGGACTCCTACTCAAGACTCCTATTCCCTTACAACTCCTAATTCTTCTCTAAGAAAAAACCTCCTACATGAATGCCCCTCACAATTAGGACTCTCCTAGCTAGAGTCCTAACAGAATGTCCCTCTCAATTAGGACTCTCCTAGCTAGAGTCCTAACATTTTTACATGATTGTCCCTCTCAATTAGGACTCTCCAAGCTAGAGTCCTAACAGATTAACCCTTAATCCTAACCCAAATTATATGCAAACTATGAAACAAAGACATAGACCTAAGCAAATTTTTAACCGGCAACGTCGAGTTTCCTTCCGGCGAGCTTTCTGGTGAACTTCCGGTGGACTTCCGATACATCCTCGGATTTCTTCCAATGGACTCCCAGTAGGCTTCCGGTCTTGTGGCGAGTTCAATGAGTCTTTGGCAAGTATCTGAACCTTCTCGGTGATCTCCGTAAACCTCCGACGATCTTTCCGGTGGACTTTCAAAAACTTCAGCAAGTCCTCGATTCTTTCTCGGTTGGTTCCAATAGCACTTCCGATGACTCTTCGGACTTTTGGCGGACTCTTGAACACCTATCGAACTTGATTCCGGTAAACTTGCTTTATGTCTTCAAGCTATCGTAGTTAATCCTACCTATGTAAAACACACTTCGATCTAGACAATTAATCCTAAGATTCTAATCAAGTTGTCCGGTAAGTCATTGGTCCCTCGACGCTTTGTCCGATTCTTCGGCGCATCATCCTCTCTTACGACCTATTGCCTAATCGGCCAATTGACTCTGCAACTCTGATATCCTTGGCGCAATGTCCGCTCTTCTTGGTCTGATGCCCGAATCCACAGCTCGAAGCCTTCTATCGATACGTCAACCAATTCACCGGCCCAACGTCCAATCTTCTAATATGTTCCTCCAGCCCAACATGATTTTCCTACTTTAATTGTCTCATCCTGATTGAAGAATCCTGCGTCACTCAAAATGCAGATTAAAACATAAACACATATTAATTGGTTTCATCATCAAAATCCAAGATTTAACACTCCCCCTTTTTTATGATGACAACCAATCGACGACGGAGTTAACCTTAACGCCCGGAGTTTAAACAAACTCCCCCTATCAATATACCATATTGATAGAGACTCTTGGATTCAAAAATCTAAGCAACATGTCTTGATAAAATCATGACATATAATCAACATACTTCTTCCCCTTTATCATCAACAAAAAAGAGAAGTACCACAATCAAGTGTTTGTGATATACAAGTTCAACTCATTGCATGAAAAACATAATATCAATTTTTATCATCATGCAAGTTTGCTATCATCATAGATATACATAGTAGTATGATAGCAAGTTTACAATATACAAGCTAGCAAAATTTTTTCAACATTTTAAGATACGAAAGCTAGCAATTTTGAGATGTTCAAGAAAGAAACTCTTGCTTCTTGAAATATAAGTTTTGCTATATGTGCAAGTTAACTTTTTGCTTCTTGAGATAAGCAAGATAGCACTCCTTGGTGATGTTCAAGATAGCAATTTCTTCTCTTTTGAGAAGTACAATTTTTGCTTTTTTTCTTGAATTGTGCGAGCGAGCAAATTAGCTTTCTAGCATGTTTTGCTCCCCCTTTGTCATTGTCAAAAAGAAGGAAAAACCCTTTATGTTAATTTCTAAATTATGACAAAGATAAATAGCATAGATGAAAATTTAAGTCTTGAATGTTAAAATAATTATTTTATCATGAATATTTCATCATTGCATGCTTCATTATCATACGTTAAAGTATTGCATGCATAATACCAAATCATCATATATATTTTCAAAACATATAAACTCATCATTATATACATGATTCCAAATCATCATTCATATTATTTCAATCATTGTTTCAATCATCACTATAATTCATCATGCACAAAATGTAAAATCAACTAACATGATACAAACATTTATTTTCAAAATATTTATCACTATTTTCATGTATGATAATAAAGTATTCATGATACCGAACATTAAATCAATATTTTTAAGTATTTATCACTTCATGATTCTTGGTACCAAACATTTATCATTTAAAGCATTCATGATACACATCATATGCAATACATCACATACATTATCATAATAAATAGCATATGCATCATTCTAAATCATCATAGTATTAATCTATCAAATTACATCTTGCCATGCATAATCTTAACTTTTCCCATTTTATCATTGTAAACAAGAAAGAATAAGAGAAGAACAAAATAGTGCAAAATATTTCAATTATTTCAAGGCATACAAGCCATAAATCCAACGGCATCATGTCATGAAAGATAAGATCTCTTGAATTACAAAAGACATGATTCATTTTATCAAATCTCTTCTTTTTATAAATAACAAAAATTGTAGGTGTACAAAGAAGAGATCGTGATTAAAAAAAATCTCAAGTAGCCAATCCAAGAAATCAAGATCATGATTTGAATACAAACTCATTCAAATTCAAATCGTCAAATTCATCAAAATCTCAACATTACTTTCAAGAGATTCAAAATGGTATACATAGATTTATCATAATAATCATCAAGATCAATAAGATAGAGAAAAATAATTTAAAAAAAAATATTTTTTCTCTTTTTACTTGTTTCAATTCATGATTTTATTTTATTTATGCCAAATAAAAACTTGTATCATGTTTAAAACCGAAAGTGTAAGATTTATTATGACAAAGATCAATAAGACACTTTTATTATAGTAAAAATCAATAATCCGTAAATTGCAAGATTCATCATGTATAATTTCAAATTATAAAACCATTAAACATGATTTCAAATCAATATGCTCTAAGTTTTTTTGTATGAAAACATACATCATACTTAAAACCGAAAATGTAACATTTCATTATGATAAAAATCGATAATCCATAAATTACTTAAAAAACACCATGCATAATTTCAAATTTTATTAAGCATGATCATTATGCATGACATTCAAACATGGTTTCAAAATTTTTAATATTTTCATTACATAATTTCATCATTATGCATCATCATATTTTCAAATTCGAACATGCACAATTTCAAAACCATGCATTTCATTTTTCATGCATGATACCAATAAATCAATCATCGTTATGAGCATATCATACATGATATTCAAGCATTCATGATACATCATTTTGGCAACATGATCATAGCTTTTCAATTGATGGTATCTAAATGTCAAAGTTCATTACATCCTATCATGCATGATCATTAACTTCTCATTTGTATTTCATGCATAATTTCATTTCATCACATTAGGAACTTCAAGAAGAATTAATTGGGTGATGAGATAAATATTTCATGAATACACGGAATTGTATAAAAATCATATCATGAGTGTTTCATGCATTCATATCATCACATGAAGAATATCAAAAAGAATTTTGGTGATAAGATGCATAAATAGTGAACATAAATTTTGAACATCAAGAGACATATTATGATTCTTTTTTAATAACTCAAATAGTGAAAAGAAAGAATCATAATAGACAATCTTGATTTATAAAATAAATTTTCAAGTTATAATTTTTAGAAATCAAGATAAAAATCGTGGTTAGATGAAACTCATTCAAATCATCAAAATCACTTTTAAGATGATCAAATAGATTCATTAAAGTTAATAAGATAAAGAAAAAGAATTTTTAAGAAAAATACTTATCTCTTTTTAGTTGTTTCAATTTATGTGATTGATTTGATATTAGCATGCTCAAATATTTGTTCTTATGTTAAAACCATGCATCAACGTTTAGGGTCAAAAAATAAATTTTATCATGAAAACCATCAAGATCAATAAACCACAAAAATCATCATGTATAACTTTAAAATCTCATGCATAAAATCATCAAATTATGGTATCAAAATTTTAATATTTTCATTACAACTTTATGCATCATTAAGTATACAATCGTCAAGCATGACACTTACACTATTTCATATAAGCATGCCTATTTCATTTATGTCGAATCAAAACATGCATCATTTTTTAAACTGAAAAAGCCACTTTTATTATCGTGAAAATCGATAATCCATAAATCACAAAAATCATTATGTATTATTTCGAAAGAAAACTCATTAAGCATGATCATTATGCATTACTTCAAATCAAACATGATTTCATTTATTTTCAAAATATTCATCATGATAGGACATTCAAGGCAAAGAAATCATTAAACATAAAGCATATTCATCAATCATGGTTTTATTAAGTATAAGGTATTTTTAACCAAAATCATTTTTTTTATCATAAACATGTAATTTTCATGATTATGTTCAAAATTACTAGAATGATAAGCACGATTCCTAATTTTTGTATTTTCAATTTTTTAAACATGTAATTTTCAAAAATAATTATTCTAAGAAAAAAATGCATCATAGAAAACATCAATTAATTTCAAAATAAATTAAGGGGGTTTCGATTACCTCATCGTTGAATGCGGTTAAGGCTTAGTTTGCCACCTTGCCTTTTTTTATTTTCTCCTTATCTTCGGAGGAGCTCGATTCATCCCAATTTTTATTCTTCTTCTTGCATTCAAAGCAAGTAATTTCGTTCTTTTTACTTTTTTAATTTTTGTTTCATTTGTAGTTTAAGTTCACCATCACTTGAGCTTATGCTCGAGTGGTCTTCAAATGTTCTATGTTCCAAGTCCTTCCTATTCTTTAGAAGGTTGTTCTTGAGTTCCCATTTCACCACATTGTTCATTTCGTAAGTCACTAGAGACCCAATAAGTTCTTTGAGAGGAAATGTTTTAAAGTCCTTGGCCTCTTGAATGGCCGTAACTTTTGGATCCCAACTTTTTGGAAGGGATCTTAAAATTTTAGTTACTAGTTCAAAGTTAGAAAAATTTTTACCAAGAGCTTTGAGTCCATTGATAACATCCGTGAAACGGGTGTACATGTCTCCGATGGACTCACTTGGTTTCATCTAGAAAAGTTCGTAAGAATGCACAAGAATGTTGATTTTGGACTCTTTCACTCGGCTAGTGTCTTCATGAGTGACCTCAAGAGTTCTCCAAATAACAAAAGCTGAATCGTAAATCAAATGCGATTAAATTTATTTTTGTCAAGTGCACAAAACAAGGCATTCATAGCCTTTGCGTTTAAAGCAAAAACCTTCTTCTCTGATTTATCCCATTCGCTCATCGGAAGAGAAGATTTTTGAAATCCATATTCAACAATATTCCAAAGCTCAAAATCTATGGAAATAAGGAAGATCCTCATACGAGTCTTCCAATATATGTAATCCAACCCATTAAATATAGGCGGACGTGTAATAGAGTGACCCTATTGCATGCCGAAGTAAGCCATCTCTCTTAGGTATTAAACCAAAAATGAGAGTGAGCCTCGCTCTGATACCAATTGTTAGGATCGGAGTGACACTAAGAGGGGAGGGTGAATTAGTGCAGCAGATTAAAACTCGTAAGTTTGAAATCGATTTCGTAAATGTGTAAAGATTTCAATTCGATGAAGGATGACTTAGCTAAAATAGCTCGAGTAAAGGAAGTCAAGAGTAGGGAGAAGAAAACTGAATAGTTTGCTGCTATGAAGATAAGTGGTTCAGAAAATTAAACACTCACACATTCAAGGAACACCACAATGTAAAGTGGTTCGGTCAAATGACCTACATCTACTTGCGAAGCCTTCTTTGATGAGGCTCCCAACTTCCACTAGCAAATCAATTTGAAGGGGAAGGACCAAATACCCCTCTTACAATCTTTTTACAAGTGGTTCACACTCTTACAGATTTTTTCAAAGAGAAAGAGGGATGTGAACACTTAAGCTATTGAACATAAGACTTTGCTTAAGCTTTTTCTCAATTTCTAACTTCTCAAAAAGTATTATCTCTGCTGAAAATTAAGGGGTATTTATAGGCCCCAAGAAGATTCAAATTTGAGCTCCAAATTTGAATTGCTTTTGGGTTTCTCGGTGCTGGCAGTGCCACCGCTTGTCAGTGTCTGACACTGACAGTATACTGGCGGTACCACTGCCAGACCTCTCGGGTTCTAGGTGGTGCCACCACCCAATCCAGCAATGTACTAGCGGTGCCACCGCGGACCTCTCGGGTTCTGGTGGTGCCACCGCCTGGACTGTTTCAGCTCATTGGTTGGGCTCCAAACTTGGCTCAAACCAGTCTAAACTCGGGCCTAATTGGCCCCTAACTAGGTTATAGGATTAACCCTTAATCATAACCCAAATTATATGCAAACTATGAAATTAAGACATAGACCTAAGTAAATTTTTAACCGGCAACGTTGAGTTTCATTCCGGCGAGCTTTCTGGCGAACTTTCGACGGACTTCCGATACATCCTCAGATTTCTTCCATCGGACTCCTAGCAAGCTCCCGATCTTGTGGCGAGTTCAACAAGTCTTTGGCAAGTTTCTGAACCTTCTTAGTGATCTCCGCGAACCTCCGATGATCTTTCCGGTGGACTTCCAAAAACTTTGGCAAGTCCCCGATTCTTTCCCGATTGGTTCCGACAGCACTTCCGATGACTCTTCAGACTTTCGGCGGACTCTCGAACACCCATCGAACTTGACTCTGGTAAACTTGCTTTATGTCTTCAAGCTATCGTAGTTAATCCTGCATATGCAAAACACACCTCGATCTAGACAATTAATCCTAAGCATCTAATCAAGTTGTCCGGCAAGTCATTGGTCCCTCGATGCTTCGTCTGATTCTTCGGCACATCGTCCTCTCCTACGACCTATTGCCCAATCGGCCAGTTAACTCCGCAACTTCGATATCCTTGGTGCAATGTTCACTCTTCTTGGCCCGATGCCCGAATCCATGTCTCGAAGCCTTCTGTTGATACGTTGACTGATCCACCGGCCTTACATCCAATCTTTTGACATATTCCTCCAGCCCAACATAATTTTCCTGCTTTAATTGTCTCATCCTGATCGAAGTATCCTACATCACTCAAAACGCAGATTAAAACATAAACACATATTGATTGGTTTCATCATCAAAATCCGAGATTCAACACTTGACACCCTGCCAGGGGCGGTATAACCGCCCTGACTAGCGGTACCACCGCCTAACATAGTCTCGAAGACTGTGCCATAACGGTGAGACTTCTTGGGGCACTGTTTGGGCCTCTTATTAGGCCCAACATAGTCCTTACATGGGCGTAGCTGGCCCCTAATTGGGTTAGCCCAAATCCAAATCCAATTACATGCTAATTACGAAATCTAAGACATAATCCGAGAAAGATAAGTCTGGTTTCTTCCGGCGAGCTTCCAGCGAACTTCCGACGATCTCTCGGCATTGTTCCGGCGGACTCCCGGCAAGCTCTTGGACTTCATGATGATCTTCTTGGCGAGTTCCAACGAGCTTCTCTAGCAAGCTCCGAGACTTCTCGATTGGTTCCGCCAGAACTTTCGACGAACGTTCGGACTTTCGATGAACTCTCGAACTCCCAACAAAGTCACGTCTTGACTTCGGGACTTTATTTTGCTTCATGCCTTGCTATCGTAGTTAATCCTGCACATGTAAAATATACTTCGATCTAGACAATTAATACTAAGCATTAATCATGTTGTCTAGCATGTCATCGGTCCCTGACGCTTTGTCCGACTCTTTGGCTCATCATCCTCTCTTACAGCCTATTGCTCAATCGGCCAGTTGACTCCGCAACTCCGATATCCTTGATGCAATATCCGCTCTTCTTGGCCTGATGCCCGAATCCATGGCCCGAAGCCTTCTGTTGATACGTTGACTGATCCTCTAGCCCGACGTCCAATCTTCTGACATGTTTTCCTCCGGCCCAATATGATTTTTCCTGCTTTAATTGTCTCATCCTGATCGAAGCATCTTGCATCACTCAAAATGGATATTAAAACATAAATACTATCAATTGGTTTTATCATCAAAATATGAGATTCAACATAAACATGATATCCAGTCTAATTGCAGTGAGGTAAAGTAAACTTCCTATCATACCCCTATAAGCTTTTTGATCAAAGCTTTCTCCACTTTCATCAATTTCTAACTCAGTGGAGGTGCTCGTAGGAGTGTTGATAGCTTTTGAGCTATCCATATTGAACTTTTTTAGTAAATCTAAAGCATATTTTGTTTGACTAAGAAATATACTATTACTTAGTTATTAGATTTATAAGCCCAAAAAAAAAGATAATTCCCCCATCAAACTCTTTTGTAAATCAAGACTCATACTTTTAGCAAATGACTCATATAGAGATTCATTCGTACAACTGAAAATGATATCATCAACATAAATTTGAACAATAAGAAAATTATTTTCATAATTTTTGATAAACAATGTAGTATCGATCTTGCCTTTAGAGAAATTATTTTCAATAAGAAATGAACTAAGTCTCTCATACCAAGCCCTTGGGGCTTGTTTTAAACCATAGAGAGTTTTAGTCAATTTAAACACATGATTAGGTAAACTATCATTCTCAAATCCGGGAGGTTGTTCAACATAAACTTCTTTGGAAATAAAGCTATTAAGAAAAGCACTTTTAACATCCATTTGAAACAACTTAAAGTTATTACTACTAGCATAGGCCAGGAGCATCCTTATGGCTTCTAATCGAGCCACAAGAGCGAAGGTTTCTTCGTAATCGATACCTTCTTCTTGGTTGAAACCTTTGGCCACTAATCTAGCCTTGTTTCTAACCACGATACCAGATTCATCTTGCTTGTTTCTAAAGACCTATTTAGTACCAATAACTAAATGGTCATTTGGCCTAGAAACAAGCTTCCACACCTCATTTCTCTCAAATTGATTTAACTCATCTTGCATTGTGATGATCCATGAATTATCTTTAATGGCCTCGTCAATGCATTTAGGTTCAATTTGGGAGAGAAAAGCGGCGTTGGCACAAAAATTTTTAAGAGAAGAATGTGTTTGAACCCCTTTAGATGTGTCTCCTATGATTAGCTCCTTAGGATAAGTATCTACAAACTTCCAATCCTTGGGTAAGGATGTTTTGGAAGTAGATGCATCCAAGTTGCTAGATGGAGAAAGGGTTTTATTTAAATTCAAAGCATCAAAATTAACATCATCATCAAAATCATTTTTCTTAATTTCGGAAACCTTATTGAAAACAACATGAATGGATTCTTCTATAATCAAAGTTCCTTTATTAAATATATGAAATGCTTTAGAAATAGAAGAATAGCTAAGAAATATTCCTATATCGGATTTAGCATCAAATTTTCCTAAGGCATCTTTTTCATTCAAGATAAAACACTTACACCCAAAAACTTTAAAATATGAAACATTGAGTTTTTTATTGTTCCACAACTCATAAGGAGTTTTGGTAAGTAAGGGTCTTACTAGAACTCTATTCATGACATAGCATATCATGTTTACGGCTTCGGCCCAAAAATATTTGAGTAGACTATGTTCATTCAACATGGTTCTTGCCATTTCTTGTAAATTTCTATTCTTTCTTTCTACTACTCCATTTTGTTGAGGATTTCTTGGAGTAGAGAAGTTGTGGTTGTATCCATTAGATTTACAAAATTCTTGGAAATCATGATTTTGAAATTCACTACCGTGATCACTTCGAATTGATGAAATCATAAAACCCTTTTCATTTTGAACAAGTTTACAAAACTTAGAGAAATACCTAAAGCATTCACTTTTGTGTGCCAAAAAATAAGTCCATATGTATCTACTATAATCATCCATGATGACAAATGCGTATTTGCTATCTCCTAGGCTTGGTGTAAAAATTGGTCCGAACAAGTCCATATGGATTAATTGTAAAGGTCTAGAGGTGCTTATTTGGTTTTTAGGTTCGAAGCTACCTTTTATTTGTTTTCCTAGTTGACATGCATCATAGATGAAATTTGATAGATTAGTTTCATGCTAGCATGACCTAATCTCCTATGCCAAAGCCAAGCGTCGTCATTTAAAACCGAAAAACACATTTCATTGCAAAGATCATTGATATCAATGGTGCATACATTATTTTGTTTTAATACAATCATAAATGTGTTTTTGTGTGGTTTTTCAATAATGTAAGCATTAGATTCAAATTTAACAATATACATCCACTTTCGGCTTCCTCCTCCGACGAGGTCACCGGCGTCCACTAGAGGCCTTCCTTCAATAGGCGAAGGCCAACCATCTTTTACAGCTTTTCTCCTTTTGTCGGGTTTAGGAGATAACCCTTACAAGTTTCACTCCTCTTGAATGATCTCAACACTTAGAAAGGGATGAGAAGAACTCTTGCACTTTTACAACTCTTTAACACTTCAAAGACTCAAGAATATATCAAGTTTCCGTGCCTTTTCATGTTGAAAAGGGTGGGGTATTTATAGACCCCAATGACTTTCAAAAATGGAGTCAAGAAGTGTCTCATCCTAGATTTCCGGGGTCCTGGTAGTACCACCACCATTACTGGGCGGTACTACCGCCTGACATCTGACATTGGATGGTACTACCGCTCAGTCTAGGTGGTACTACCGCCTGACAGAGCTCGAAGACCGAGCTCTAGCGGTACCACCGCTTGACAAGGGTGGTACCACTACTAGTAGCAATAACTGCCGGTGGTACTACCGCTTGACAAGGGTGGTACCGCTGCCCAGAATTCTTGGGAGACCGAGTCTCCCAGGTGGTGCCACCGCCTATCGAAAATTCTAGGTCCTACTTGGGCCTTGAATCCGGCCCAAACCAGCCCATCTTAGGGCCCAATTGGCCCCTAATTAAGTTAGTGGGATTACCTCCCAATCTTAACTTGATTTACACTCTAACTACAATAATTAAGACATGATTACTGTGTACTTCCAGCGAACATCCGATGAACTCTCGGCAATGCTCCAGCAGACTCCCGGCAAGCTCATGGACTTTGCAATGATCTTCTTGGCGAGTTCCGACGAGCTTCTATGGCAAGCTTCTGGAGTTCTCGGTTGGTTCCCATAGAACTTCTGACGAACGTCCAGACTTCCGACGAACTCTCGAACTCCCAACGTGATCTTGATCTTAACTCCGGCACAACACCTGCTTCAAGTCTTACTGCCATCGTAGTTAATCCTGCACACTTTTCTCAACAGACATATTAGATCAAACAAATTACAATTGACTTCATCATCAAAATCTGAGATTCAACAGAGTTTAGAAAAACTCCGTCATCAATTGGTTGCCATCATCAAAAAGAGGGAGATTATTGAATCTCATATTTTGATGACGAAACCAATTGATAGAGTTTATGATCTAATCTACATTTTGAGTGATGCAGGACTAGCTTCGATCATGAAGAGATAATTAAAGTATGAAGAATCATTATTGGGCCAGAGTGGAACATGTTAAAAAATTAGATGTCGAGCCGAAGGATCGGTTAACATGTCGGTAGAAAGCTTCATGACATGAGTTCAAGCATCGGGCCTAGAAGAGCGAACATTGTGCCAAGGAGGTCGGAGTTGCAGAAGTCAACATGCCGATTGGGTAAAAGGCTATAAAAGATGATGAAGCACTGAAGGATTGGACGAAGTGTTGATGAATCAATGACATACCGGACAACATGTGATTAATGCTTTAAAATAATTGTTTAGATCGAAGTAGTTTTAGTTATAATTTGGTTGGTTTATAATATAATTAAGCCAACTCAATTAGGGGCCAACTGGGCCCAAAGTAGGGTTATCTTGGGCCAAGTGAAATGCCCATTCAGTGACTCGAAGCCAAATCAAACGGTGGTACCGCCAGAGTTGGCGGTGGAACCGTTGGAGGCTTAGCCTCCCAGGAGGTCTAGGTAGTGGTACCATCGACCATAAATGGCTATCAAGCGGTGGTACCTGTTGAATCTCGGATTTTGATGATGAAATCAATTGATGGGTTAATTGATCTAATCCATATTATTGAGTTAAGTGTGCAGGATTAACTACGATAACCAGAAAACACAAAGCAAGAATACCGGAGTCAAGATCGATGGACGTTTAAGAGTCCGAAGAATCGTCGGAGATGCTGCCGGAACCAACCGAGAAGAAATCGGGAACCTATCGGAATTTTCGGAAGTTCACCAAAGAGATCGTCGGAGGTTCACGGAGATCACCGAGAAGGCTCGGCTACTCGTTAAAGTCATCACAAGATTGGGAGCTTGATGGGAGTCCGTCGGAAGAAGCTCGTCGGAAAGCTCGCCGAAACAAGACTCGACGTTCGCGGATGAAAGCTTGCTTAGGATGTGTTTTTGTTATGTAGTTCACTTGTAATTAGGATTAGGATTAAGAGATAATCCTATATCCTGGTTATGGGCCAACTGGGCCCAAAGTCAGATATGGTTTGGGCTTAAATTAAGCCAAACCAATGAAATCGGAGAGCCAGGCGGTGGCACCGCCTGGCAGGGCGGTGGCACCGCCCAGCACCTGAGAGCTGGGCGGTGACACCTCCTTGGCTGGGCGGTTGCACCGTCCAGCACCCGAGCGCTGGGCGGTGGCACCGCTTGGCTGGGCGGTGGCACCTCCAGCATTCGGGAACCTAAAGAGAATTCAAATTTTGGAGCCCAAATTTGAATCCTCTTGAGACCTATAAATACCCCTCAAATCTCAGCTGAGGTTACAACTTTTGAGAAGCATTTTGATTGAGAGAAAAGTCTTAGAAAGTCTTAGCAAGTCTTGTTTTCAATTTGCTAGAGAGTTCTCCTCCTTCTTTCTTATTGAAAATTTGTAAGAGGTTGAACTGCTTGTAAAAGGTTGTAAGAGGGGTCTTTACCCTTCCATTTCAAGAGATTTGCTAGTGGAAGGTGGGAGCCTCATCGAAGAGGGGCATCGCAAGTGGAGTAGGTCATTTGACCGAAACACTCTAAAAATCGACGTAATCTCTGGTTTGCATTTTATTATTGTCATTTACATTACTGCAAATCTTCTTACTACTTTAGTTCCTTATTACCCTTGCTGCGCAACTTTAAGAATACGCTTTCAAGTTAAACTTTTCAAGTTCCGTTCTTATCGTACGAAAGATTTTGTTAAAATCGAAGTTTTAATCCGCTGCACTAATTCACCCCCCCCCCCCTCTTAGTGCCGCTCCGATTCTAACAAGTGGTATCAGAGCAAGGTTATCTCTCATATTTGGTTTAATACCCAAGAGAGATGGCTTACTCCGGCATGCAAGAGGGCCACTCTATTGCACGACCACCTTTGTTTAATGGGTCGGATTACACATATTGGAAGACTCGCATGAGGATCTTCCTCATTTCTATGAACTTTGAGCTTTGGTCTATTGTTGAGAATGGATTTCAAAAATCTTCTCTTCCGATGAGCGAATGGAATGAATCGGAGAAGAAGGTTTTTGCTTTAAATGCAATGGCTATGAATGCCTTGTTTTGTGCATTAGACAAAAACGAATTTAATCGTGTTTCAATGTGTGATTCGGCTTTTGATATTTGGAGAACTCTTTAGGTCACTCATGAAGGCACTAGCCGAGTGAAAGAGTCCAAAATCAACATCCTTGTGCACTCTTACGAACTTTTCCGAATGAAACCAAGTGAGTCCATCGGAGACATGTACACCCAGTTTACGGATGTCATCAATGGATTCAAAGCTCTTGGTAAAGATTTTACTAACTTTGAACTAGTAACTAAAATCTTAAGATCCCTCCCTAAAAGTTGGGATCCAAAAGTTACGGCCATTCAAGAGGCCAAAGACCTTAAAGCATTCCCTCTTGAAGAACTCATTGGGTCTCTAATGACCTACGAAATGACATGTCAAGCTCATGACGAGCTCGAGAACCCCCTTCCAAAGAACAGGAAGGATATGGCACTCAAATCACAAGAAGACCACTTGAAAGGAACATCAAGTGATGAGGACAGTGACAATGACATTGCACTTTTGACTCAAAAATTTAAAAAATATTTAAGAAAGAACAAACTTAAAAATAATATAAAAAATAAATTTGAACAAAAGAAGGACCAAGTGATTTTCTATGAATGCAAAAAACCGGGACACTACAAGAACGATTGTCCTCAAGCCAAAAAGAGGACATCAAAGAAGAAGGCGCTCAAGGCAACATGGGATGATTCAAGCGCGTCCGAAGAAGAGGAGTCCAACACCGAGCAAGTTGCTCATTACGCGCTAATGGCTTTAGAAGAAGAGGTATGTGATTTATTTAATGAAGATTTATCTTTTGAAGAACTCTCTATCGCTTTTCATGAATTATTTGATGAATGTAGAACTGTTAGCAAGAAGTTAAGTATCTTAAAGAAAGAGCATGCTTTGCTACAAGATAAGTTTGATAGTCTTCAAACTCCTCCATGCTCTAAGTGTGAGCATTTAGAAGCAATAAAAAATGAAAATTTGCTTCTTAAGGAAACCTTAAACAAGTTTAAGGTTGGTAGCAAAGGATTAGATATGATCCTTGCACACAAGGGTCACATCGCAAATAGAAATGGAATTGGATTTGTAAAAGGATTACATCAAAATCCTACCACTTTCATAAAAGGACCTACATTACATGTTTCCTCTTATATGAAATGCAACTTCTGTTGCAAATCCGGACATATTGCCTACAAATGTCCATTTAGGAAAATTAGTTCACAAAAATTAATATGGGTTCCTAAAGGAACTATAAAGGATTCAAAAATAAATAACAAGGTTAGTGGGTCAATTTTTGAGGCACCCAAAATCAAATGGGTACCTAAAAATCATCCTCTTTTGTAGACAAACCCACAAGCTAGGAGCAAGAGATGGTATCTCGATAGTGGATGCTCAAGACATATGACTGGAGATCCATCTCATTTCTCTATGCTCACTAGCAAAGAAGAAGGGTACGTCACCTTCAGAGACAACAACAAAGGCAAAATCATTGGCAAGGGAACTATTGGTAACAAATTTAGTTTTTCCATTGATGTTGTTTTACTAGTTGATGGATTAAAACATAATCTCTTGAGTATTAGTCAACTATGCGATAAAGGTTATATCGTTAGATTTGAATCAAATATGTGCATTATTGAAAAACCAAATCATAACATGACTATGATTGCTTTAAAACAAAATAATGTCTATACCATCAATCTTGATGAACTAAGTAATGAAATGTGTTTCTCCGCCTTAAATGATGATGCTTGGCTTTGGCATAGGAGATTAGGTCATGCAAGCATGAAAACAATATCGAAAATCTCATCTCAAGAATTAGTACGAGGGATTCCAAATATGAAGTTTATTAAGGATAAGGTATGCGATGCATGTCAACTAGGCAAACAAATAAAAACAAGCTTCAAACCAAAAAATCAAATTAGCACCACTAGACCATTACAATTGATCCATTTGGACTTATTTTGACCAATTGATACAACAAGTCTAGGTGGAAGCAAATATGCCTTCGTGATTGTGGATGACTACTCTAGATACACTTGGACCTATTTCTTAGCTCACAAAAGTGATTGCTCCAAGTGTTTCTCTAAATTTTGTAAACTCACTCAAAACGAAAAAGGCTTCATGATTTCATCAATTCGGAGTGATCACGGTGGTGAATTCCAAAACCGTGACTTTCAAAATTTTTGCGAAGTTAATGGGTACAATCACAACTTCTCAACTCCAAGAAATCCTCAACAAAATGGAGTATTTGAAAGGAAAAATAGAAACCTACAAGAAATGGCAAGAACTATGTTAAATGAACATAGTTTACCCAAATATTTTTGGGCCGAAGCCGTAAATACGGCTTGTTACATCATGAATAGGGTCCTAATAAGACCATCTCTATCAAAAACTCCCTATGAATTATGGAATAACAAAAAACCAAATATTTCTTATTTTAAAGTTTTTGGTTGTAAATGCTTCATTTTAAATGAAAAGGATGCCCTAGGTAAATTTGATGCTAAATCCAATGAAGGCATTTTTCTTGGTTACTCCTCCGTTTCTAAGGCCTTTCGTGTCTTTAACAAAAGGACCTTAGTAATAGAAGAGTCTATTCATGTAGTTTTTAATGAAATTTCTAATTCAAAGAAAAATGATTTTGATGATGATCTTGGTTTTGATAATCTGAATTTAAACGAACCCCCTCCTCAAAATAGCCATTTGAATGCATCTTCTTCCGAAATTTCTTTACCCAAAGAATGGAAGTATGTAGATGCTTATCCAAAGGAGCTAATTATAGGAGATATAACAAAAGGGGTTCAAACTCGTTCTTCTTTCAAGAATTTTTATGCTAACGCCGCCTTCCTTTCTCAAATTGAACCTAAATGCATTGACGAAGCCTTAAAAGATGATTTTTGGGTCATTGCAATGCAAGGAGAATTGAACCAATTTGAGAGGAATGAGGTATGGAAGCTTGTTCCTAGACCAAGTGACCACTTAGTCATAGGTACTAAGTGGGTCTTTAGAAACAAGCAAGACGAAAATGGTATCGTGGTTAGAAACAAGGCTAGATTAGTGGCCAAAGGTTTCAACCAAGAAGAAGGTATCGATTACGAAGAAACCTTCGCTCCCGTGGCTCTATTAGAAGCCATAAGGATGCTCCTTGCCTATGCTAGTAGTAATAATTTTAAACTATTTCAAATGGATGTCAAAAGTGCTTTCTTGAATGGTTTTATTTCCGAAGAAGTATATGTCGAACAACCTCCCGGATTTGAAAATTCTCTACTTCCTAATCATGTATTCAAATTGACTAAAGCTCTCTATGGCTTGAAACAAGCTCCTAGAGCTTGGTATGAAAGGCTTAGTTCCTTTCTTATTTTAAATAATTTTACCAAAGGCAAGGTTGATACTACATTGTTTATTAAACATTTTTGAAAATAATTTTCTTATTGTGCAAATTTATGTTGACGATATTATTTTTGGCTCTTCGGATGAATCACTATGTGAATCATTTGCCAAAGTTATGAGTCATGAATTTGAAATGAGTTTAATGGGTGAATTAACTTTCTTTTTAGGATTACAAATCAAACAACTTAGTGATGGTATATTTCTTAACCAATCCAAATATACATTAGAATTGTTAAAACGATTTAACATGGATAATTCAAAAGCAATAAACACCCCTATGAGCACTGCGACTAAGTTAGATATGGATGAAAATAGTGAAAATTTCGATCAAAAAACATATAGGGGAATGATAGGTAGTCTACTCTACCTCACCGTGACTAGACCAGATATTATGTTTAGTGTAGGACTTTGCGTTAGGTTTCAATCTAATCCTAAATTATCTCATCTTAAGAGTGTTAAAAGAATATTTAGGTATCTTAAAGGAACTCCAAATTTAGGATTGTGGTATCCAAAATCTGAAAAATTCGATCTAATAGCTTATGCAGATGCCGATTTTGGCGGATGCAGGATAGATAGAAAAAGTACATCCGGAATATGCCAATTTTTAGGACATGCACTTGTTTCTTGGACTTCCAAGAAACAAAATTCAGTTGCACTATCTACGGCGGAAGCCGAATACATTGCTGCAAGTGCATGTTGTGCACAAGTCATTTGGATGAAAAATACATTAGAAGACTATGGAATTCACTTTAAAAACATTCCCATAAAATGTGATAATACTAGTGCCATATGTCTTACTAAAAATCCAATTCAGCACTCTAGAACTAAGCACATCGATGTTAGGCATCATTTCATACGCGATCATGTCCTTAACAATGATGTTGTTCTAGAATTCATTGATACAATGCATCAATTAGCAGATATATTTACAAAAGCTTTGAATGAAGACCAATTTGAATTCATTAGAAGGGAATTAGGTATGTTAAATTATCCCTAAGAATAAACTTGTTTGAATGGATTTTCCGTAAAGTTTTTCATTCTCTCTCCGTTCCTCGGTGACTTGTTAAATTATCTTATCCTATCTTGAGTCAAACACCGCTTCCATCTGATCAAGATTAATGATTTGATGATATTTTGAATCTCGAAATTGATTTTGATGGCTTGATTATGAGTTTCAAGTTGACGAATTGAATTTGAATGGATTTGTATTCGAATTATGATCTTGACTTATTGGAGTTACTACTCAAAATTTTTTTCTTATCCCAATCTCTTCTTTGTACATCTACAATTTTTGTTATTTATAAAAAGAAGATATTTGATAATATGGATGAATGCTGAATTTTCCTTTAAGATGAACTCTGCGTAAATATTTTAGCATACTTAATTTTGAATGATAAAATCTTTGTATGATCAATGATAATATAGATGAGTGATGTATGATCAATGATAAAATCTTTGTATGATAAATTATGTGCTTCAAGTCTCATTCCCTTTTTGTTGATGACAAAGGGGGAGAAAAGTGATGACTTGTATCATTTTAATAGCATGACTTATATGAATTGCAAAAGCTTGTGTGATATGAATGTCTTATATGCCTTGCAAAATCCTTGAGAATATCACAAGATTGATTGATCATATTGAAAGTATGCCTTACATCGATATCATGAAATTCATGTTAAAAATCTTTATCTTCTATCGTAGTAAAAATTGTCTCTTATCATGATTTTTATCGAAGTTTTATATTTACTATTGCTTAATGAGAATGACGATAAGTTCTACGGTTAGAACTTATCGGTTTATGCTTGAATTCAATGGATGAAATTCAAGTGTTTTCATCTTCTCATAATATGGCATATAGATAGGGGGAGTTATGTTTAACTCCGTCATCAATTGATTGTCATCATCAAAAAGGGGGAGATTGTTGAATCTCGGATTTTGATGATGAAATCAATTGATGGGTTAATTGATCTAATCCATATTATTGAGTTAAGTGTGCAGGATTAACTACGATAACCAGAAAACACAAAGCAAGAATACCGGAGTCAAGATCGATGGACGTTTAAGAGTCCGAAGAATCGTCGGAGATGCTGCCGGAACCAACCGAGAAGAAATCGGGAACCTATCGGAATTTTCGAAAGTTCGCCGAAGAGATCGTCGGAGGTTCACGGAGATCACCGAGAAGGCTCGGCTACTCGTTAAAGTCATCACAAGATCGGGAGCTTGATGGGAGTCCGTCGGAAGAAGCTCGTCGGAAAGCTCGCCGAAACAAGACTCGACGTTCGTGGATGAAAGCTTGCTTAGGAAGTGTTTTTGTTATGTAGTTCACTTGTAATTAGGATTAGGATTAAGAGATAATCCTATATCCTGGTTAGGGGCCAACTAGGCCCAAAGTCAGATATGGTTTGGGCTTAAATTAAGCCAAACCAGTGAAATCGGAGAGCCAAGCGGTGGCACCGCCCAGCACCCGAGAGCTGGGCGGTGACACCTCCTTGGCTGGGCGGTGACACCTCCTTGGCTGGGCGGTTGCACCGTCCAGCACCCGAGCGCTGGGCGGTGGCACCGCTTGGCTGGGCGGTGGCACCTCCAGCATTCGGGAACCTAAAGAGAATTCAAATTTTGGAGCCCAAATTTGAATCCTCTTGAGGCCTATAAATACCCCTCAAATCTCAGCTGAGGTTACAACTTTTGAGAAGCATTTTGATTGAGAGAAAAGTCTTAGAAAGTCTTAGCAAGTCTTGTTTTCAATTTGCTAGAGAGTTCTCCTCCTTCTTTCTTATTGAAAATTTGTAAGAGGTTGAACTGCTTGTAAATGGTTGTAAGAGGGGTGTTTACCCTTCCATTTCAAGAGATTTGCTAGTGGAAGGTTGGAGCCTCATCGAAGAGGGGCATCGCAAGTGGAGTAGGTCATTTGACCGAACCACTCTAAAAATCAGCGTAATCTCTGGTTTGCATTTTATTATTGTCATTTACATTACTGCAAATCTTCTTATTGCTTTAGTTCCTTATTACCCTTGCTGCGCAACTTTAAGAATACGCTTTCAAGTTAAACTTTTCAAGTTCCGTTCTTATCGTACGAAAGATTTTGTTAAAATCGAAGTTTTAATCCGCTGCACTAATTCACCCCCCCCCCCTCTTAGTGCCGCTCCGATCCTAACAGTACCACCCTGTCAGGTGGTGGTACCACAAGAGCCTAGTCTTTGAGGCTTTGTCAGGCAATGGTATCACCAGATTGGGCGGTGGTACTGCCCAGTGTCAGAGTGTCAAGCGGTGGTAGCACACTGCTAATACCCCGGAAACCCAGGATGAGACCTTTTTTGGCTTCATTTTTGAAACCATTTGGGGTCTATGAATACCCCAACTATTCTTGCTTGGAGTAAGCACAAATTAGAGAAGAAAGGGGTTGTTATTTTGGGTTATAAAATTGCTAAGTGTCCTCCTCCTCCCTTTCTAGTTTCAAGATCATTCAAGAGAAGTGTGAGGCTTGTAAGGGTTGCCTCCTAAACCCGTGAAAAGGAGAAAGAGTGTACAAGGGTAGTTGGTTTTTACTCATTTAAGGAAGACTGGTAGTGGAAGCCGATGACCTCGAATGAAGTGGAATCGGGAGTAGACGTAGGTCACAATGACCGAACCACTATAAACTTGATTTGTATTTCTATTTTGCTTTTCATTCTCATATTGCAAACTGATTTACTTGCTTATGAATGCTTTCACTATGCTTATGAACACATTCAAGTTAAACGCTTTCCGATATTGGTTTTCATTTAATATAAGATTTTCAAATATATGTGATTTTACGAAAGTACTTATTCACCCCCCCCTCCCCTCCTCCTCCTCTTAGTGCCAACTCGATCATAACATTGACATCCATCTTTTTATGTTGTCTCTATAACTCAAGAGTCATTGAGCCAACATGTAACATGGAGCAAGAATGGAGTCATCTATGTACTTCACATAGCGAGTGATCTCATCCTCGCTTGCCCCTTCCTTGGGCGTAGGCATCACTGTATCAAGGACGTATATGATTTTTTTCATCATGAAAATAATTATCAAATGTAGAGCCAATCTATATAATTCAGACTAGTGAGGCGGTTGAAATCAAGTATGCCATGCAATGGATTTGAAAGGTATAATTTCTAAAAATAAAGATGTAACAAAAATAAATAATATGCAGATTTTATAAAAAATAAACAAATAAGATATGAACTTTTACCTTAATCTACTCACACTATTTTTCTAGCGAGTCACGCAACACCCTCAACATGTGAAACGGAAGTCTCCAGCAGACTTCTAGTTGGGATCGGGATCCAATCAGCGTCTTATTGTAACCTCGAGGAACTTGACTAATTATACTAAGCCAAAAAGGTAGACAACTCTTGCCGATCACAACTCCTTGTGATTCCTATCTTATTCGGCCTCCAAACCATCATGGTCTTAAGATTTTCGGTTAAGTCAATACCATCATTACAATATGAGTCTGATTTGATGATATACCCTCGAGGGACTCGACCAAGTTTACCATGTCCTCAGGTCACCGGTGACATCTTTATGTCATAGGCAAGATAGCGAATCGCGATATAGGTGAGCCTCGAGGGACTTGACCAACTCAACATACATCGAGAATCGTTCCCTACTTATAACGATAGAAGGCCACGTAGGTCAATCTAATTGCCTCACGTTTACCGACTTAATATTATCGAGAGACAGGATTTTGATTTGTTCTCCTAATATGACATGTCACACATATATATATTTAATATATATCTACATCGCATGCATATATATATATATATATATATATATATATATATATATATATATATATATATATAGTAGGTGTATAAGCAATCACACATCACATAAACAATCACATCAGATGATCATAGACCACAACCTAATGTGATTAGACCCGAGCCAGTGGGCCTAGTTTCTCACATCAAAATCTATGTGTGCAGCGGTGCATCTCCTTGTCTTATAATCGTTCATTCATCCTCGTCGGTTCTGTTAGCATCTTGACGCATCTCCATGCGTCACGATCATCTATCTCGGTCTCGTGGGTCCCGCTATAGCTTCCACGCTCCTAGTACACCTGCTCATGTGAGACAACTTAATCATAGGCACGCAGACCTAGCAATAAATGAGAAATAAATTGGAGGCTCGCATGCCCTAATAATAATAATAATCATATTTACACACACATCACATAGTCAAAGATCATCCGACTATATCATACATCACATGTACACATCATAATCATATAGGACTACTAGATAATAATAATAATAATTAATTAAACTTTTTAATTAATTAATATTTTCTAAAATTCAAGACATGTAGGGAATTTTTTGAATTATGAAGGGCATTTTGATAATCTAGACAGAAAGGACAACCTTTGAAATTTCTCAAATTCAAAGGTGCAAAAATATCTTTTTACCCAAAAACTCTATTGCCCTTCTCCTTCTCCGCTACTACGTTATGGCTGTCGCCACCCCACCGGCGACGGCCATTGTAGGGGGGCGAGACCGTCACCTATGCTCGCGGGTAGTGTGCCTGCGGGCAATGCTGCCCTATGGACATGCGCCACTATGGGAGTCGGCGCCCCTACAGGCAAGTGTGCTCGCGGGTGACAGTTGCCCCTTGCGGGTTTCGCCCCTATGGGCGAGCGCTACCCACAAGGGGGCTAGCCTACGGGCCCAACGCTCGTAGGCAACCATGCCTATGGGAGGACGACCGTCACTCGCCGGCCACCTACGGCCCCCTACACGCAGGTGGTCGAGACCTCCTATGGGAGCTCTCAGCTAAGACTACAAGCAACCTTTAGCCAACTTACGAGGGCAGCAACTGTTGCTACCCTCTCTCACCTTTTGTGTCAATGATTTTGACGTCAAAAACTTTTCTAAGACACAACACATACAGTTCAAAACCAATCTTTTGTATAAACAACCTGGCTCTGATACCATTGTAGGGAAATCTAGGGGTGACATCACATGCGCCGCGGAAGAATAGAAACAAAAATTCCCAAATTTCTCAAAAAAATTGTTGGTCATCGTGCAAAGATTGGTGTGCAAAATCTATGAAACTTAAAACCACGCATTAGATAGTTGTGTTACCTAGGGAGATTGTATATCCTTAAATCCCTGTAGATCTATAGGTAAGGGTGAATAAGGTCAAGCGTCCTCCTCTCTAGTGGTGATCCGCACAGTAGGGCTGCAACGATGCTCCTCAAATCTCTAAGCCTATTATCTAAGGAGGAAAAGAGGAGAGGAGAAGAGGAGGTGGCAACCAAGAGAAGCTCTAGCCTATGATTCTTTGGTTCACTCCTATTTATAGAGGTCCCCTATCAACTTAACCATAATGGATCCTGTCCTTTTTAGTATTGGATCTCCATCTAACTACCCAAACCTCTTAGATTAGTGGATCTCTATCCAATAATCTCTTATTGGCTCTTATTGGATTTTATCCATAGGATCCAATAATTCAATAGCATATTGTATATCCAATAAGATAAGAGCTCCGATAGATATCTCATATCTAAGTCTCTACTCATCACAATGCCTACTATATATGTGTGATGGTATCGCCAATATCCCTAAAACCATGGATGGAATTTTTTTAGCTTTATTTTTGAAGTCATCCAGGGTCTATGAATACACCACTCTTTCCTGCTTGAAAAGGCAAGAAAAGAGAACAAAAAGCCTTGTGATTCTGAGTTGTAAAGTTATGAAAAGTGCCAAGTGTACCCCTCCTCCTTTTTAAGTTTTGGGCTTATTCTAAGAGAGGTGTAAGACTTGTAAATGTTGTTTCTAAACCTATGAAAAAAGAGAAAGAGTTGTAAGAGGGTAGTTGGTCTTTATGCATCGAAAGAAGATCATTAGCAAATGCTGGTGGCCTTGACAAAAGAGGAATTAAGAGTAGACGTAGGTAGCGACGACCAAACCACTATAAACTCGATTTGTAATTTCTGTTTATTTTTCATCGTCATTACTTGTTGATTTAATTGTCTACAACTCTTACTTGCTCACTACGCTTATTAACATTTTTAAGTTAAACATATTTTTGAGTGTCGATACGGTCCTAATAATTAGTTCATCTGGTGCTTCATCCGAATCTTCAGTGCTTCATCCTCTCTTTTGACATATTGTTCGATCCATCGATATGTTGCTCGATCTATTGGCATGTTGATCTCCCACAATATTTAATCTTCTTAGCGCAATATTCGATCCTTTTAGCTCGGTACCCAAACTCACGGCACGAAATCTATATTCTGGCACATTGACTAATCCTTGGCCCGACGTTCAATCTTTGACATGATCTATTCTGGCCCAATGTTTGATTCTCCTATTTTAATCGATTTGTCTTTCATTGATCGAAGTTAGTCCTACGTCACTCAAACACTCGTTAGATCATAACTTCATCAATTGATTTTATCATCAAAATCCAAGATTCAACAATATATATATATATATATATATATATATAAACCCTACCAACCTACACGTGGCAATCTCCTTGTCACTAATTCCACCATGGTCGGTGCCAACCATGCGCTATAACAAAGATGCCATGCAATTCGACAAAAGCCATACATAATCAATCATAAATCACTTAAGAAAAACCAGAAATCTCCTAACCAACACTCCTATATGGGCTCAATTATAACTCCAAGGTCTAATTAATTGCTGATGATTTAGATCATTACCTTCTCGTTGAATATTTTTGAGTCTGTGTTGCGAAAGTCCATCTCATAATAACATTAATCTCAATTACTCTTCTTGGTTTGGTCAAAGTAACTCTGTCACTTTTTTTTCTTTCTTTTACTTAAGATAAATAGATAACTTATTGTTACGGTAAGTAACTTTCTCAGCCGTGACCTCGGGGTCGACGCGGCCGGTTCAGGGCTCCAAATGACTGGGATCAGACGTGGCTCCTCTTGGATGGTTGCGGTGGCTGCCACGGAGGCCACTGGCCGGAAAGTCTCGGGGCGTCGGGCGGATTAAGTGGCGGTCGAGTACTTGCACACAGGTCGGGCCCGTTGCTCGGCCCGGCCCCTCCGACAATTAAGTTAGTGAAGCAGGGTGGAGTGTTTTTGTGAGATTCTCCCCATTTCCTGTTAGGAGCCAGGGGGTATTTATAAGTGGGTTTGACGTTACCTGGTGTGCCATCCTACCGGGGCGGGGCCGTACCTCTGATGGCGTCTGTCGTTGTGGTCGTTGCGTGGAAGGCCGAGCTGCCGCAGGGTATGGGGGGTGTCAGTCAGCGCCTTCCCCTACCTTGACCGGCCACGAGGGGTCAACCGAGGAGGTTGCTTGGGCATGGTGGGTGTAGGTGCGCGTCGTGTCATCGTTAATGCTCGTTCAGGAGCCACGTGCCGCACAAGGTGTCCGGCGTGGGGGTGTATTACGTCAAATCCGGGGTGTTATGTCAAGTCAGTTTTTTTACCCCTATCATATGCCCCACTCGAAAGGAGCTATGCGTCGGTTTTTCGGGTAGGGAGTCCGATGCATGGCTTTCTGCTTCAAGCGAGCTGTTCAGGCGGGCCTGAGGGGCGCGTTGTAGACGGGTCGGCCGCGTGAATGCATCTCGGGCGGCACTAGGCCGAGACGCGTGACTTAGTCGGGAGACTGAGGAGGATTGGACTCGGGGGTAATGGAGCCGACGAGGGTCGAGGTGCGCAATGCAGGCGGGGTGACCGCGCAGGTGTGTCTCGAGAGGCAGAAGCTGAGATCCGAGGAGCACAACGCAGGCGGGGTGACCACGCAGGTGTGTCTCGGGAGGCAGAAGCTGAGATCCGAGGAGCACAACGCAGGCGGGGTGACCGCGCAGGTGTGTCTCGGGAGGCAGAAGCTGAGATCCGAGGAGCACAACGCAGGCGGGGTGACCGCGCAGGTGTGTCTCGGGAGGCAGAAGCTGAGATCCGAGGAACACAACGCAGGTGGGGTGACCGCGCAGGTGTGTCTCGGGAGGCAGAAGCTGAGATCCGAGGAGCACAACGCAGGCGGGGTGACCACGCAGGTGTGTCTCGGGAGGCAGAAGCTGAGATCCGAGGAGCACAACGCAGGCGGGGTGACCGCGCAGGTGTGTCTCGGGAGGCAGAAGCTGAGGGCCGAGGAGTGGCACTTGGTTCCTTGGCCGTTCAATTGGCCGCCTGACTGTGCGCGGGCGCGGGAGACCAGGTTGCTTTTTCCCTGGGGAAGGTAACGGGCTCCCCCTTTTTGGGAGTCGCTAGTTCTCGAAGCTGATATGATTGGGAGCCTCCGTGCTTCGCACCGCGCTGCCGCTGGCCGCCACGTCAGGCCCCTATTAATGCGGGGCGCCTTTCGGGGGCCTCCCGATGCGACGTGACGGCTGCGGGTGAGCGGGCTGCCGCCTGTCCTTGCGAAGCGAAGGGGCGTCGGTTCTGGCGAGTTCCCCCCCTTTAAATGATGGAGGTCCGACTCCGCTCCCATCTTTCGCAGCCGTACTTTCTCCTTCGAGTTACGTTGTTGCCTCCCCGGTCCCCTTCCGTCTTCTACGTACTCCTCCCCTCTTCTTAAGGTCAGTCGGGATGTCGTCTCCTTCTTCTCCTCCTTCCTTCTCATCCTCTTCTTCTCTTCGTGTCCTCGGAGCCGGGGAGGGAAGTTCCCTTCCGTCTCCCGCCAGGTCCTCCGATGGAGAAGCGGCGCGAGCCCTTGAGGCTCTGATGTGGCTGCATGACGTTGATTCCACCGTGAGCGGGGCCCTGCTGGAGGAACTCCGGGTGCGCTATAACATCCCGGAGGACCATATTCTCAGTGCTCCCGAGCCGGGTCAACGGGCGTATGACCCCGTCCCGAAGGGCTTCGCCCTGACCCTCGACGCCCTGGAGGCGGGCTTGCATTTTCCTCTTCACCCCCTCATAACCTCCTGCCTATCCCTCCGGCGGATTTCGCCATCTCAGGTGGCGCCAAACTCTTGGCGTTACCTGGTGGTATTCCTGGGGGAGTGCCATTACGCCAATATCACTCCCACTCTCAACCTCTTTCTCTCCTGCTACCGCCTCTGCAAGGGTTCGTGGGGCTATTTCTTGTCAGCCCGGACGGGTTTTCGGGTCGGTGGTGCCCCTTCCAGTAACAAGGGGTGGAAGGGGAGGTTCTTCTATGTCAGCCGCGCGCTGGACTGGGGTTTCGGGGTTCGGTGGTCCGCGAGGGCGGTCGATAACACCACCCCATGTCTGGGTGAAGCAGAGCGCCAAGCCCTAGTGAGGCTCAAGGAAATTCTCCCTAGGTCACAGGCCATCCGTACCATGACCGAGCAATGGCTGGTCGAGGCGGGCCTCAGCCCGACGCCTCTGGGTATGTCTGGTTACGTTTTGTCCGGGCGCTTGCGTGGTTGGCTCCGGGTACTAACTTCTTTTGTTCCTCGCAGGTATGGTGAATCTGCGTTCGCTCTTGGGGGGTCAGGGTTCGGAGCTCCCCCTTCCAGCTTCGCCGGCCGATCCGCAACCTCCAGTTCCCGCTCCGTCGACCAACCCGCTACCCGGCTCGAAGGGCGCCCCGCTGGAGATCAAGGCTGGGCGCCCTTCGAAGAAGGCGAAGATGACCCCGCCGAAGGGGTCTGAGGCGAGCTCTCACCGCGGAGGGGCGGGCCCCAGTCGGCGGAGGCCCGGGAGGGGTCTTCACCTTGTGTCCGTGCGCGACCTCTGCCGGCTTCCTGCCAGAGACGGGGAGCCGTACCTAACGCGGCTGGCGAGCGAGCTCCTGCCCGGTGAGCTCAGCGACCCCCTGGTTCCCCGCTGGGAGGGCTTGTCTCGGGGGTCTAAGAGGGGCACTCCATCCCGATATGGCACGGGACTTGTATGTTCTGCCCTCGGAGGCACTGCTCAACAAGTCGGCCCAGTCGCTGACCTGGGTAAGTGTGTTCCCGTTTTCCTGGTTCGTCCATCCGATGCCGGCCTTCTTTACCCGTTTCCTTCTGCGCAGGGTCTCCACTACGCGGTGGCTCTGATGGACCGGGTGCGCGACGCAGGGCGAGTCATCGGGGGCCTCGTCCATCGCAACGCCGAGCTCCACCGCCAAATCACAGAGGTTCAAGCTGGGGCCGGCCTAGAGGCCGTGGCGACCGCGGAAAAGCGTGCGGCGGGTCTGGAGGCGGAGGTGGCGAGCCTCCGGTCGGAGCTCGAGGCCTCAAAGGAGGCGAACGAGGGGCTGCAGAAAATAATGAGGGTGGAGCGGACCGAACTCCGCCTATTGAGGACGGAGGCGAGCGCCCTCAGTAAAAAACTGGACGCGACGAAGGCTGAGGCGAAGACGGCCTCGGAGGCGCTGGCAGAGGAGGCCCGTCTCCAACCCGCGAGAGACAAGGAGCTCCTTGAGGCTTACAAAAGGTCGGAGGGGTTTGAGCTCGGGCTGATGCGGACGGGGTGGGTGTCCTTCGAATACGGATACCGTATCGCCACGTCTCATTTTCGTGTTCGTCACCCGGGTCTCGAGGTGGAGGAGGATCCTTTTACTCCTCACCCCGAGGACCGGGGGGTGGACATGCCCGAGGAGGTCCCCTTCGATGATCGCCTAGAGGTCCCCCAAACATAAAAAAGGGGTTTTGTATTTTGTTTTTTGGCCAGCCTTTTGTAAGTCGTGTCTTGTAAGTGGGCTTGCTCTCAATGCAAAAGAAAACCTTTTCTTATCTCGACTGCTGTCTTCTCTCCTTCTGGGTGAAAAAAAACTTTTTCTTCTCTCGGCTTGCTTTCAGCACCTGGTCGGACCACCTTGGCGGCCCGACAAGGTTTCAAAGAAGGTTTCACTACTTCAGACAAAAAACTTCTTAAGGTTCCAGACATTCCAGGTTCTCGGCAAGGGAGAACCATTCATTGTCGTGAGTCGGTAAGTACCTGGTCGGATCACCTCGATGACCCGATAAGGTCCTTCCCACTTGGGGGCCAGCTTCCCCCTTGCTAGGGGCGGGTCGTTGACCTCGACCCTTCGCAGGACTAGGTCCCCTAATTTGATTGGTCGGGGTCTTACCTTTTTGTTGTAGACCCTCGCGACGGTTCTCTGGTAAGAGAGGGCTTTCAGGTGCGCGTCAGCACGTCGTTCCTCGAGCATGTCGAGACCGGCACGAAGTCCTTCGCTCGAGACTTCTTGGTCATAGCTCCTCGTCCGGAGGGTGGCAACAGCCATCTCGGGTGGCAAGACGGTTTCGGTCCCGAACGTCAAGCTGTACGGGGACTCCCCGGTCGCGGTCTTAGGAGTGGTGTGCAGCGACCACAGTACACTGGGGAGTTCATCTGTCCAGACTGATCGGGCTGCGGATACTCTCCTTTTGAGTCCGTCCAAGATGGATCGGTTAGTTACCTCCGCCAGTCCGTTCGTCTGAGGGTGGGCCACCGAACTGTACCTCAGTTGAATGCCATGGCCGGCACAGAATTCCCGTAACCTTCTGTCGGCAAACTGAGGTCCGTGACAATGGCCTTGGGCAGCCCAAACCGAGTTACTAGGTTTTTCCACACGAACTTCTCCACTTGATATTCCGTGATCGTCGCCAGCGGCTCGGCTTCGACCCACTTTGTGAAGTAATCCACTCCTACGATTATGTAACGCCGCTGTCCAGAAGCTGGTGGGAAGGGCCCGAGGAGGTCCAAACCCCACTGTGCGAATGGCCACGCGCAGTCGATGGGGCTGAGCGGGACCGCTGGCTGTCGGGGTGCGCGGGCATGCTGCTGGCACGACCTGCACCGCCGCACGTAAGCTTTCGCGTCCCGGCACATGTTCGGCCAATAGTAGCCCTAGCGGAGTATCTTGTGCGCCAGGGTTCGCCCGCCGACGTGTTCGCCGCAGACCCCCTCGTGGGTCTCGGCTAGGACCGTCTGGGCTTCGTCAGGCTCCAAGCATCGCAGGAGGGGGTAGGTGAAGGACCGTTTGTAAAGTCGGCCACTCTCCTCGGTGTACCATGCGTGCGTGTGACGTAGGCGCCGAGCCACTGCTTCGTCGAGGGGAAGGGTTCCATCCCGCTTGAAACGCAGCAGCTCCTGCACCCACGTGGTCGGCGTGCCGCCTGAGGCCGTAGTCGCCACTTCAATGGCGCGAGCAGGGAGCTCCTCAACCTCCGGCCGCGCCTCGGAGGTCGGCTTCGACGCCAGCTTAGCTAGCGCGTCGGCTCGTTCGTTTTCCTTCCTCGGAATGTTGGATAACGTAAAGTATTGAAACTTGGCAGTTAGGTCCCTTACCCGCGCTAGGTATCTCGCCATGGTTGGGTCGCGGGCTTCGTATCCGCCGCTGAGTTGCTCGGCCACGAGCTGCGAGTCGGTGAAGACATGTATCGCGGCTGCCTGCATCTCGAGGGCCAGCCCTAGTCCGGCTAGGAGCGCCTCGTATTCCGCCTCGTTATTGGTGGCTTTAAACCCGAAGCGGAGGGAACGCTCGAACGAACGTCCGTCAGGGGCAACGAGGACCAGTCCCGCGCCGGCACCCCTTGAGTTGGCCGAGCCGTCCACGTGTAGGGTCCAAGCTTCGGGGGTTTGCTTGGGGTCTCCGTCCTCCATCTGAGTGAACTCCGCGATGAAGTCGGCCATTGCCTGGGCTTTAATGGCGGTCCTGGGCACGTATCTTATATCGTGTTCGTCGAGCTCTACCGCCCATTTAAGGAGTCGACCTGCAACATCAAATTTTGTTAAGACCTGCCGAAGAGGTTGGTCGGTGATGACCTCCACCGGGTGTGCCTGGAAGTAGGGACGCAACTTCCGAGCCGAGAGCACCAGGGCGAGCGCGAGTTTTTCTATTGGCGAGTAACGCTCCTCAGGTCCGTTCAGGACATGGCTGATATAGTAAATCGGGAGTTGTTGGCCGGAGCTTTCCTTAATAAGGACAGAGCTGACTGCTCGCGGGGAAGCCGCTAAATAGAGGCCCAGCTTCTCGCCAGGGGAGACAGAGGCGAGGCGGGGGAGGCTGGCCAGGTGCCGCTTCATTTGTTTGAAGGCCTCTTCGCATTCCGATGTCCATTGGAAGTTCTTTGGGTTTTTGAGCGCCTTGAAGAACGGG
The DNA here is from genome assembly GCF_036884655.1 of Musa acuminata AAA Group. NCBI lineage: Eukaryota > Viridiplantae > Streptophyta > Magnoliopsida > Zingiberales > Musaceae > Musa > Musa acuminata. Next base: position 4,886,231 of record NC_088336.1, on the reverse strand, counting down.
AGGCAGCGATCGCCTGACCGGGCGAGGAAGCGAGACAGGACGACAAGCCTTCCGTTAAGTTGCTGCAGGTCTTTAATCGTTCGGGGGGACTGCATGTTGATTATTGCTTGAACCTTCTCTGGGTTGGCGTCTATTCCTCTCTCGTGTACGATGAACCCGAGGAATTTCCCGGAGGTGACGCCGAAAGCACACTTTGTGGGGTTGAGTCGCATGCCGAACTTGCGCAGTGTAGCGAATGCCTCGGCCAGGTCGGCAAGGTGCGTTTCGGCTTCTTGACTTTTCACGATCATATCGTCCACGTAGACCTCCATGTTCCTCCCGATCTGATAGGCGAACATCTTGTTCACCGTTCTCTAGTACGTGGCCCCAGCATTTTTTAACCCGAACGACATGACCTTGTAGAAGTACACCCCTTGATCGGTGAGGAAAGCCGTATGCTCTCTGTCCTCGGGCGCCATCCTGATCTGGTTATACCCTGAATAGGCGTCCATGAAGGATAGGCGTGCGTGACCAGCTGTTGCGTCGACCAGCTGGTCGATTTTCGGAAGGGGGTAGCAGTCTTTAGGGCACGCACTGTTAAGGCTGGTGTAGTCAACGCACATCCTCCAGCTTCCGTTGTGTTTTTTCACGAGTACTACATTGGACAACCATCGGGGATATTTGGCCTCTTCTATGAAGCCAGCTGCTAGGAGTCGGTCCACCTCTTCTTGTATGGCGCGTTGTCGGTCAGGGGCTTGGCGCCGGGGCTTTTGCTTCACTGGGCGAGCGTCAGGTGGGATATTGAGATGATGCTCCGCGACCTCCGGGTCTATACCCGTCATGTCTGATGGGGACCAGGCAAAGATGTCGGCATTTTCCCGTAGGAGCCCGACGAGTCGTTCCTGCTCCCGCTCGGGCAGCTCTGATCCGACCTTGATCGCCTGGTCGGGCCGAGCCTCTCACAAGGGTACGTCGACAGTGGATCCCTTCGGCTCGGGATGAGGAGCTAGTTTTTTCGCTTCCCGTGGGTCTTCCAGGGGTGCCTCGGTCTTGGCTCTCTTTCCCAATGAGAGGGCAGTAAGGTAGCACCGCCTAGACTCTTGGGGGCTTCCCGTGACTTCCCCGACTCCCGCACGAGTTGGGAATTTGATGGTCTGGTAGTAGGTTGAGACGACGGCCCTGACCTTGTTGAGGGTCGGCCGGCCGAGTATGGCATTGTAGGCGGTGGGAAGGTCGACCACCAAGAATGTGGTCATCACTGTTTTCGACCTCGATGGGGTCCCCAGAGTCAAGGGCAAAGTAACAGCTCCCAGGGGTGATATTGAATCTCCCATGAAGCCGGTGAGCGTCGAGCACATCGGGATCAAACTTTCTCTGGCCAAACCCAGCTTCTGGAAGGCGTCGAAGTAAAGTATATCGGCCGAGCTTCCCGTGTCGACCATGATTCTCCTCACTTGCGCGTTGGCTACCCTAGCCGATATCACTAAGGCGTCGTCATGATCGGGGCGCTCGGAAGCTCCGGTCGGGAAGGTAATCTCGGGCTCGGGCTCGCGTCCCGAGGTTTCGTCGAGAGCGGCTCGGGCATACGCCTTTCTGCCCGACATGGAGCCGCCCCCAGATGCAGGGCCCCCGGCTATCACATCGACGGGGCCCTCCGGTCGGGGTGACCGCTCCTTGTTCGGCCGGAGATACTGGCCGAGGTGTCCTCTGAGGATAAGCTCCTCGAATTGCCTCTTCAGCTCATAGCACTGTTCGGTGTCATGCCCGGGTTGTAGGTGGAATCGGCAATACCTTGAACGGTCCGCGAGCTCCCGCGGGTTCCTCATCGGGTGAGGGTCCTTGAGCAGCCCCTTCCCCTTCTCGTGTAGGAAAATCTCGGTTCGGGATGAATTCAAGGCGGGAAGAGGAGGTCTTGATTCGGGTCTGTCAGTCCTCCGCCGGGAGGCGAGGGGTTGTAGCTGTCGGGGTGGCTCTGACTTGACCTTTTTGTGATCCTCCCGCTTCCTAGCCATCCAAGTCTCCGCGGCGACGAATTGACTGGCACGCTAGAGCATTTCGGGGACCGCAGCGGGGGGCCGCTCCACGAGCGACCAGAAGAACCTGGAGGGCCGTAGGCCTGTCATGAATGCCTGCATTAAGAGGGAGGGGTGAGCATCCGATAATCCGCGGATCTGCATCGTAAAGCGGTTCACAAAATGGGAGAGGGGCTCGTCCTCCTTCTGGTTGAGTCCGAGGAGCAGCGCCATGGACGGCTTCGGTCGGGCATAGGCCAAGAAGTTAAGCTCGAAATCCTTGGCGAGCTGATCGAAGGAGGCGACGGTCCCGGGCTTCAGGCTACTGTACCATCCGCGGGCTAGCCCCCGCAGAGTCGTCGGGAACGCCCTGCACATCAAAGCGTCAGAAGTCCCGTACAGCGCCATCTGAGCGCGGAAAGCGGCCACGTGGTCCGCTGGGTCAGCGACGCCATCGTATGCGTCTAGCGAGGGGAGGCGGAAATGCGGCGGGATCGCCTGTTCTTGTATTTCGGGGGTGAACGGGGATCCTTGGTGTCCGTCCGCCTCGAGCTCCCCTTTTGACTTGCGGACTTCCTGTTGTACCTCGTCCAGTTTTTGACTGACGAGCGCAGCTGAGCTCGCAAGGCATTCGTCGAGTCGGCGGTCGGAGCCTCAGGCTCGGGGCGGCTCGCCGTGTCCTCCGCCTCCCGGCTCCCGGGCCGTGTTGCGGGGTTCCGGGGCGAGATAGGAAGCTCTGGAAGCGAGGCGTGAGTCCGGACATGGGGCTCCCGTTGCTACGTGGGTCGGGTCGCATGCGGAGGGGCTTGCGGGGAGACGATCGGGACGATAGTTTGCACGATGTTTGTCAGGGCTCAGACCTGGTGGGCGAGGTCACGGAAGGCCTCGGGTGACACTTGCGACGGGCCGGCGGGTGTATCACCGGGAGGCGTCAAGCCTGGGTCATTGAACAGTTGCCAGTAGCGTTCTGACACCGCCGTGGGGCGTTCGTCGTGGGTTTCATTATGTAGGGGGTGTTCCCTCGAGGCGGGGGGCCCGGTCGTCGAGGGTCCACCTAAGTGGATCTGCTGATCGCTCGACATTTGGATGGCCCTCCTTCTAGCGCCAATCTGTTAAGGTAAGTAACTTTCTCAGCCGTGACCTCGGGGTCGACGCGACCGGTTCAAGGCTCCAAATGACTGGGATCAGACGTTGTTAGTGTAAGTAACTTTTTTAGCCGTGGCATCGGGGGCCGTCGCGGCTTGGTTCGGGTCCGGATGACGGGGATCTTTCTGGGGGCGCTCCTCGGGGTCTCCCAGCAGCCGAGCTCGGTGGTTCGGGTCGGGAGGTCGGGTCGTCCCGGTCGGGAAGAAGCTCCGCCACAGCGCCAGGAAGAGGCGACACCGTCTCGCACCTGCACACAGGTCGGGCCGGGGTGCTCGACCCGACCCCTCCGATGATCAAGTTAGAGAAAGATGTGGAGGGGGTTTAGGAGGAGGAGAAACCTCCGTCTGTTGGGTGTCTCCTCTCCTCCTTTGCCAAGGGCTCGGGGGTATTTATAGAGGAGGTTTGATGTTACCTGATGTAGCTGTCTGCAGGGCAGGACTGTACCTTTGGTTGCGTGGGAGGCCGAGCTGCTGCAGGGTATGGCGAGCTTCGGGCAGTGCGTTGGTCAGGGGGATGACGTGTCACATTGCCATTTTTGTCCATATCATATGCCCCCCCGAAAGGAGCTATGCGTCGGTTTTTGCATGCAGGGAGTCCGATGCATGGCTTCTTACTTTAGGTAGGCTGTTCATGCGGATCCGAGGGGCATGACGCAGAAGGGCCGGTCGCGCGAGCGCGTCTCGAGGAGCATGAGGCCGAGGTGCGTAATTCAGTCAAGAAGTCCAGCAGAGTTGTACTCGGGAGAAATGGAGCCGATGAGGGCCGAGGAGCACTACGCAGGCGAGCTGGGTGGCGTAAAGCCGAAGAGCCGAGGAGCACGACACAGGCAGGCCGCGCAGGCGTGGTCTCGGGTGGCGTAAAGCCGAAGAGCCGAGGAGCGCGACGCAGGCGGGCAGGCCGCGCAGGCGTGGTCTCGGGTGGCGTAAAGCCGAAGAGCCGAGGAGCACGACGCAGGCGGGCAGGCCGCGCCGGCGTGGTCTCGGGTGGCGTAAAGCCGAAGAGCCAAGGAGCACGACGCAGGCGGGCAGGTCGCGCTGGCGTGGTCTCGGGTGGCGTAAAGCCGAAGAGCCGAGGAGCACGACGCAGGCGGGCAGGCCGCGCAGGCGTGGTCTCGGGTGGCGTAAAGCCGAAGAGCCGAGGAGCACGACGCAGGCGGGCAGGCCGCACATGTGTGGTCTCGGGTGGCGTAAAGCCGAAGAGCCGACGAGCACGACGCAAGCGGGCAGGCCGCGCAGGCGTGCAGCCGAAGAGCCGAGGAGCACGATGCAGGCGGGCAGGCCGCGCTGGCGTGGTCTCGGGTGGCGTAAAGCCGAAGAGCCGAGGAGCACGACGCAGGCGGGCAGGCCGCGCCGGCGTGGTCTCGGGTGGCGTAAAGCCGAAGAGCCAAGGAGCACGACGCAGGCGGGCAGGTCGCGCTGGCGTGGTCTCGGGTGGCGTAAAGCCGAAGAGCCGAGGAGCACGACACAGGCGGGCAGGCCGCGCAGGCGTGGTCTCGGGTGGCGTAAAGCCGAAGAGCCGAGGAGCACGACGCAGGCGGGCAGGCCGCGCAGGCGTGGTCTCGGGTGGCGTAAAGCCGAAGAGCCGAGGAGCACGACGCAGGCGGGCAGGCCGCGCAGGCGTGAAGCCGAAGGGGGTGTCCTCGAGCATTAAGCGACCGAGGAGGCCTCGGGCATTATGCGACCGAGGTGGCCTCGGGCATTATGCGACCGAGGTGGCGGCCTCGGGCATTACGCGACCGAGGTGGTGGACTCGGCAAGCATGGAGCCGAGGCACTCGGCGCAGGCAGGCTGCGGCCGAGGGACGTAACCTAGGTGGGCAAGGCGATGGATATGGTCGAGGAGTTCGGCGCGGGCAGGCTGGCCGCACAGACGTATCTCGGGGTTTATGGAGCCGAGGGGCACGACGCAGGCGTACTGGCGGCACTGGTCTGTCTCGGGAACATGGAGCCAAGGAGCACGACGCAGGCGGTCTGGTCGCGCAGGTGTGTCTCGGGGATGATGGAGGCGAGGAGCACGACGCAGGCGGGCAGGCCACGCAGGTGTGGTCTCGGTCATCATGCTACCGAGGAGCACGACGCAGGCGAGCAGACCGCGCAGGCGTGGTCGCGAGGGCCATGCGGCCGAGTAGCACGATCAGGCGGGCAGGACGCGAGGACGTGGCCTCGGGCACCACGCGGCCGAGGAACACGACAGGCGGTCGGGCCGCGCCGAGGTGGGTCTCGGCAGAGATTGGCCGAGGTGCTCGGTGCAGGCAGGCTGCGACCGAGGGACACCGCTCAGGCGGGCAGGTTGCGCTGAGGTGGGATTTCGGTAGAGAGTTGCTGAGGTGCTCGGTGTTGGCAGGCTGCGACCGAGGGGCGTGAACCAGGTGGATAGGGCCATGGAGTTCGGCGCGGGCAGGCTGGCCGTGCAGACGTGTCTCGGGGTTTATGGAGCCGAGGGGCACGACGCGGGCGTACTGGCGGCACTGGTCTGTCTCGGGAACATGGGGCCAAGGAGCACGACGCAGGCGGGGTGACCGCGCAGGCATGGTCGCGAGGGTCATGCGACCGAGTAGCACGATCAGGCGGGCAGGACGCGAGGACGTGGCCTCGGGCACCACGCGGCCGAGGAACACGACAGGCGGTCGGGCCGCGCCGAGGTGGATCTCGGTAGTGATTGGCCTAGGTGCTCGGTGTAGGCGGATAGACCGCGCATGGGGCCGAGGCAGCGTGCAGCACGTTGGCTGCGCATGTGGCCGAGGCAGTGAGGTTGCGTGCTGGCTACGCACGAGGCCGAGTGGACGAGGCAGTGAGGCAGCTGCGCATGTGGCCGAGTGGCCGAGGCAGCGATGCTGCTTGCCGGCTGCGCATGTGGCCGAGTGGCCGAGGCAGCGTGCAGCGTGTTGGCTGCGCATGTGGCCGAGTGGCCGAGGCAGCGAGGCAGCAAGGCAGCATGTTTGCATGAGGCCGTTTGCTGGCTGCGAACGAGGCCGAGTGGCCGAGGCAGCGAGGCTGCGTGCTGGCTGCGCATGAGGCCGAGTGGCTGAGGCAGCGTGTTGGCTGCGCATGTGGCCGAATGGCCGAGGCAGCGATGCTGCTTGCCGGCTGCGCATGAGGCCGAGGCAGCGAGGCTGCGTGCTGGCTGCGCGCGGGGCCGAGTGGCCGAGGCAGCGAGGCAGCGTGTTGGCCGCGCATGAGGCCGAGTGGCTGAGGCAGCGAGGCAGCGTGTTGGCTGCGCATGTGGCCGAATGGCCGAGGCAGCGATGCTGCTCGCCGGCTGCGCATGAGGCCGAGGCAGCGAGGCTGCGTGCTGGCTGCGCGCGAGGCCGAGTGGCCGAGGCAGCGAGGCAGCGTGTTGGCCGCGCATGAGGCCGAGGGGCCGAGGCAGCGAGGCAGCGTGTTGGCTGCGCGTGTGGCCGAATGGCCGAGGCAACGATGCTGCTTGCCGGTCGCGCATGAGGCCGAGGCAGCGAGGCTGCGTGCTGGCTGCGCGCGAGGCCGAGTGGCCGAGGCAGCGAGGCAGCGTGTTGGCCGCGCATGAGGCCGAGGGGCCGAGGTAGCGAGGCAGCATGTTGGCTGCGCATGAGGCCGAGTGGCCGAGGCAGCGATGCTGCTTGCTGGCTGTGCACGAGGCCGAGTGGCTGAGGCAGCGAGGCAGCAAGGCTACGCGCTGGCCGTACATGAGCCAAGTCTCTCAAGCGACGCCATATCTCTCCTTATGCATGGGCCGAGTCTCTCAGGCGACGCCATATCTCTCCTCCTGCATGCCGCGGCCGAGGAGCAAATTGCGCGTGCATAGAGGAAGTCTCGGGCGAGCCGTGGCCGTGGAAGTCTCGGGTAGGTTGTGGCCGAAGAGCTCTCGGGCACGCTATGGCCAAGGAGGTCTCGGGTAAGCCGTGGCCGAGGAGGTCTCGGGTAGGCTGTGGCCGAGGATTTCTCGGGCACGCTATGGCCGAGGAGGTCTCGGGTAAGCCGTGGCCGAGGAGGTCTCGGGTAGGCTGTGGCCGAGGAGGTCTCGGGCACGCTATGGCCGAGGAGGTCTCGGGTAGGTCGTGGCCGAGGTCTCGGGCACGCTATGGCCGAGGAGGTCTCGGGTAGGCTGTGGCCGAGGATTTCTCGGGCACGCTATGGCCGAGGAGGTCTCGGGTAAGCCGTGGCCGAGGAGGTCTCGGGTAGGCTGTGGCCGAGGAGGTCTCGGGCACGCTATGGCCGAGGAGGTCGTGGCCGAGGTCTCGGGCACGCTATGGCCGAGGATTTCTCGGGCACGCTATGGCCGAGGAGGTCTCGGGTAAGCCGTGGCCGAGGAGGTCTCGGGTAGGCTGTGGCCGAGGAGGTCTCGGGCACGCTATGGCCGAGGAGGTCTCGGGTAGGTCGTGGCCGAGGTCTCGGGCACGCTATGGCCGAGGAGGTCTCGGGTAGGCTGTGGCCGAGGATTTCTCGGGCACGCTATGGCCGAGGAGGTCTCGGGTAAGCCGTGGCCGAGGAGGTCTCGGGTAGGCTGTGGCCGAGGAGGTCTCGGGCACGCTATGGCCGAGGAGGTCTCGGGTAGGCTGACAGATAGCGCATGGGGCCGATGGGCCGCGGCGTGCGGGTTGGCCGTGCGTGTGGGGCCGAGTGGCCAAGACGGCGAGGCTGCGTGCTGGCTGCGCACGAGGCCGAGTGGCCGAGGCAGCAGGCAACGCCTTAGCCGAGCAGCTGAGGCGGGCTGCAGCGTGTTGCTGCGCACGTGGCCGAGTGGCCGAGGCAGCGTGTTGGCCGCGCACGAGGCCGAGTGGCCGAGGCAGCAGGCAACGCCTTAGCCGAGCAGCTGAGGCGGGCTGCAGCGTGTTGCTGCGCACGTGGCCGAGTGGCCGAGGCAGCGAGGCAGCGTGCTGCTTGCTGCGCACGAGGCCGAGGAGTCGAGGCAGCGAAATGCGTGCTGGATGTGCATGAGGCCGAGTGGCCGAGGCAGCGAGGGAGCGTGCTGCTTGCTGCGCATGAGGCCGAGTGGCCAATGCAGCGAGCTGCGTGTTAGCTGCGCATGAGGCCGAGTGGCCGAGGCAGCAAGGTTGCGTGCTGGCTGCGCACGAGGCCGAGTGGCCGAGGCAGCAGGCAACGCCTTAGCCGAGCAGCTGAGGCGGGCTGCAGCGTGTTGCTGCGCACGTGGCCAAGTGGCCGAGGCAGTGAGGCAGCGAGCTGCGTGTGAGGTCGAGGACAACTGCCGAGGTCCGGGGACCGAGGGCCGACTGCCGAGGTCCAAGGACTGAGGAGCCGAGAAGCAGAGGCAGCGAGGCAGCGTGCTGCTCGCTGCGCATGAGGCCGAGGAGACCGAGAAGCTGAGACGCCGAGGTCCGAGAAGCCGAAAAGCCGAGGTCCGAGGACCGGGAAGCCGAGTAGGTGGAGGTTAGCGAACCTGCGGAGGAGCTTCCACCGGGGCCCGTAGTTGGAGAACACGAAGTTCTAGCCGTCGAGGGTGACGTCCTTCCTGCTGATGGTTGGCGAACTGGAGGTCGCGCGCCTTGAGGAAGGACCGAGCGGCGCCAGCCGTGGAGGCCACCACGACCCGCGCGGTGCCCATCTTGATGTGCATGCCAGGGTCGAAGCGCTTGGCGCGGGCGGGTCGGCCGCGCGCGTGGGACCGAGGGGTTGTTGCGCTCGGCACGGGCGGGCTGGCCGCGCGCGCGTGGAACCGAGCGGGCTGTTGCGCTCGGCGCGGGCAGGCTGGCCGCGCGCGTGGGACGCGGGCGGGTCGGCCGCGCGCGTGGGACCGAGCGGGTTGTTGCGCTCGGCGCGGGCAGGCTGGCCGCGCGCGTGGGACGTGGGCGGGTCGGCCGCGCGCGTGGGACCGAGCGGGCTGGCCGCGCGTGTGGGACGCGGGCGGGTCGGCCGCTCGCGTGGGACCGAGCGGGCTGTTGCGCTCGGCGCGGGCGGGCTGGCCGCGCGCGTGGGACGCGAGCGGGTCGGTCGCGCACGTGGGACGCGGGCGGGTCGGCCGCGCGCGTGGGACCGAGCGGGCTGGCCGCGCGTGTGGGACGCGGGCGGGTCGGCTGCTCGCGTGGGACCGAGCGGGCTGTTGCGCTCGGCGCGGGCGGGCTGGCCGCGCGCGTGGGACGCGGGCGGGTCGGTCGCGCGCGTGGGACCGAGCGGGCTGGCCGCGCGCGTGGGACGCGGGCGGGTCGGCCGCTCGCGTGGGACCGAGCGGGCTGTTGCGCTCGGCGTGGGCGGGCTGGCCGCGCGCGTGGGACGCGGGCGGGTCGCCCGCGCGCGTGGGACCGAACGGGCTGTTGCGCTCGGCGCGGGCAGGCTGGCCGCGCGCGTGGGACGCGGGCGGGTCGGCCGCTCGCGTGGGACCGAGCGGGCTGTTGCGCTCGGCGCGGGCAGGCTGGCCGCGCGCGTGGGACCGAGCGGGCGAGGCGCGGAGGTCCGAGGACCGATTGCCGAGGACCGATTGCCGAGGTCCGAGGACCGAGAAGACCGAGGTCCAAGGACCGAGAAGACCGAGACGCCGAGGTCCGAGGACCGAGAAGCCGAGAAGCCGAGAAGCCGAGGTCCGAGAAGACCGAGGTCCGAGGACCGAGAAGACCGAGGTCCGAGGACCGAGAAGACCGAGGTCCGAGGACCGAGAAGCCGAGACCAGCGCCAGAAGTCGCTGCTGCTGGTGCAGGTCGGCCGCAGTGGGGCAACCAAGGAGATGGCTAACGTACCGTCATTCCGGCCCCTCCTTCTAGCGCCATTATGTTAGTGTAAGTAACTTTTTTAGCCGTGGCATCGGGGGCCGTCGCGGCTTGGTTCGGGTCCGGATGACGGGGATCTTTCTGGGGGCGCTCCTCGGGGTCTCCCAGCAGCCGAGCTCGGTGGTTCGGGTCGGGAGGTCGGGTCGTCCCGGTCGGGAAGAAGCTCCGCCACAGCGCCAGGAAGAGGCGACACCGTCTCGCACCTGCACACAGGTCGGGCCGGGGTGCTCGACCCGACCCCTCCGACGATCAAGTTAGAGAAAGATGTGGAGGGGGTTTAGGAGGAGGAGAAACCTCCGTCTGTTGAGTGTCTCCTCTCCTCCTTTGCCAAGGGCTCGGGGGTATTTATAGAGGAGGTTTGATGTTACCTAATGTAGCTGTCTGCAGGGCAGGACTGTACCTTTGGTTGCGTGGGAGGCTGAGCTGCTGCAGGGTATGGCGAGCTTCGGGCAGTGCGTTGGTCAGGGGGATGACGTGTCACATTGCCATTTTTGTCCATATCAGACGTGGCTCGTCTTGGATGGTTGCGGTGGCTGCCACGGAGGCCGCTGGCCGGAAAGTCTCGGGGCGTTGGGCGGATTAAGTGGCGGTCGAGTACCTGCACACAAGTCGGGCCCGTTGCTCAGCCCGGCCCCTCCGACGATTAAGTTAGTGAAGCAGGGTGGAGTGTTTTTGTGAGATTCTCCCCCTTTCCTGTTAGGAGCCAGGGGGTATTTATAAGTGGGTTTGACGTTACCTGGTGTGCCATCCTACCGGGGCGGGGCCGTACCTCTGATAGCGTCTGTCGTTGTGGTCGTTGCGTGGAAGGCCGAGCTGCCGCAGGGTATGGGGGGTGTCAGTCAGCGCCTTCCCCTACCTTGACCGGCCACGAGGGGTCAGCCGAGGAGGTTGCTTGGGCATGGTGGGTGTAGGTGCGCGTCGTGTCGTCGTTAATGCTCGTTCAGGAGCCACGTGCCGCACAGGGTGTCCGGCGTGGGGGTGTATTACGTCAAATCCGGGGTGTTATGTCAAGTCAGTTTTTTTACCCCTATCACTTATGATATTGGATGGTCTAGTTTGATGAAATCTTGTGCTAGATTTTTTATCGTTTGATCATAATGTTTAGTTTTTTATTTTGTTGAATGAATTTAAATTAATATCTAAAATATTAATATAGTAATGGTGTACTACTCACTTACCAAAGGGGGTTGAATGTTTAAAGCCTCAAACGATACATCTACATGAGGCCAACCAGCTTACCTAGATGCTTAAGATTTTGTTCGTTTAATAGCAGGGTTCAAAAATTGAATCACTTACCATTTGTGGAGCAAATGGATTTAAAGTATACTGACCAGTGCGTAGGATTTAGTTATGAATCAAGTGTAGAGGGTGATTTGGATAGATTCCACTATAGTTTGTACTAGCATTTTGCTTTAAGTTACATGGTTTAATTTGTACCGTTTTGCAAGCTTTTAATTGATGGTATCAAAATCCAGACTCTCTCCTAAACGGGAGAAGTTGTCCATGTTCATCCCATATGAAGCTCAGAAGAAAAATAGACAAAAAAAGTGAAAAGGATGAATGTATTTTGTTTTTAAAATTTTTTATCTACATATTTTTAAATATAAATGCTTTATCCATAAATATATAAATGTTATTTTAATTTTGATCCTAGTCCTTGTTCCTGTATGTTGAAATAGTGGCTCATGATTCTTAGTTAATTTTTTTAAATTTCTATTATTTCAAATCGTGTACATGATGCTCATACACGAACTCCAAACTTCTCACTTATATAATAATATACTAATCAAATTAGATTTCTTAAGAAAGACAACAATAGATTCTTAGTTGAATTACTAACGAATTACTATCAAGAGTTTTGTTACTATTTGAATAGTGGATAAATTAGTTGAGTTGCATGTCTTACACATAGACTCTTCGAATCATCAATTAATCGTGCATGAGATCAGTGCCAATTCATCATTCTCCTCCACTATTGTTCCCAAATGACTTAGCAGTATTTTATTTTGTATTCCTTTGATCTTCCAGACAGTTAAATGATTACCCAAAGTTTCTCCTCATTCTCAGCATGAGATATTTGATAGCAAGGAGTTAGAGAGCTCCAAACATGAACTTGGAATCTGAAGTGACAGATCCTGGCAGATCGAACTTGGGATCCGAACTCCTCATGCCGCCGACCTCTGCCACGACCGCCGCCCCTCCGGGGGCAGCCGACGTCCGGCAGGTCGGGCAGATTGGTTTCTGCAGCAGCCAGCAGTCCACGCATCGGGCATGGAAAGCATGCATGCATGCCGGCAGCAACCTGCAGACGTCGCCCACCTCCAAGCTCTCCAGGCACACGGCGCACTCGGCTCCGCATCCTACTTTGAAGTCGTAACGAGGGAGCCTCTCTAGGAGTTGCGGCGGCAGGCCGTCGCATGCATCGTCGGAAGGTCCGGCTGTGGCTCCGAAACCTAAGAAGCCTCTTCTGATCGCCCTCCGGACGATGCAGAATTGGATGAGCACCAATCCGCCGATGCCGAGTAACAGAGACGCTGCGGCGGCAAGAATGACGGCGTTCATTGTCCTTGTTGGTGATATCCTCGATCCCCGCCGCATAAAGCTATCGAAATCAGAAAGCTCTGCCGGATTTTATGGGTCGTAGGATAGCTTGCATGATTGCCATCGCCAGATTTGTCCATAACTCTTCCACCTACCACCCACCACCCACCACCCTCCGACGCTTACACTCTCGGCGTACGAGCTGAAGAGACCACACAGTTGTGGACCGCTAACCACAACCACCCAAGAGGCTCTTAAAGATTTAATGCGCTGCCATGGTCGACAGGAATTTACTCGGCTACAGTCTATTTCTGTTGACGCATTTATTGATCAAGAAAGAGAATCATAAATGCCTTGGAATGCTATAAAGGGATTGGGATAATCAAGAAATTTTAGGATATAGAGGGATGTATACTAGAAACCGAGGATGTGGGCTCGAAAATGTAGACGAAATAATTGGATATCTAAAAATTATTTATATATTCCTCTTTGATTTCAATTGATAGGGATGATTTTATTTCATGTCAGCTCATCTATCATTTTCATTGAGGTCAACACTTAAGTATGACTCTAAGTTATTAACCTCAAAATGACGTTGTAATTTGTTCTGATATGCTCCGTTAGCAATAATCGTCCTACCTTATCAATATCAAAGAATGATCAAACAGTTCACCTAATCTTATCTCGGGCCAGTCAGTAAGAAGGCCCTAAGATCATGTACAAAAAGGAACCCATCAGCTCACATTGAAGAGCGAGGGGCTATCTTTCTCTCTCTCACTCTCTACACACTAAGTTAGTTATATAGCTTACACTATTGTCTTCTTCCCTTAGCTAACTTATATTAGGATCGTATCGATACTAAGAGGGGGAGGGGTGAATTAGTACTTTCATAAAAATCTTGGTTTGAAAATTTTCGTTCGATGAAAACAAATAACGAAAGTATGCTTGACTTAGAGTAAGTATAATAAATAGTTAAATCAGAAAGCAATATCAATGAAGAGTAGAAAGTAAATACAAATCAATTTTATAGTGGTTCGGTCGTCAAGACCTACGTCCACTCTTAATTCCACTTCCATCGAGGCCACCGGCATTCACTAACGATATTCTTTCAATAGGCAAAGATCAACTACCCTCTTTACAATTCTTTCTCCTTTTCACAGGTTTTAGGAGAGAACCTTTATAAGCCTCACACCTCTCTTAGAATAAGCTCAAAACTTTGAAGAGGAGAAGGGGCACACTTAGCACTTTTTAAGACTTTACAACTTAGAATTATAAGGTTTTTTATTCACTTTTCTTGATATCTTAAGCAGAAAAGAGTGGGGTATTTGTAGGCCCCAAATGACTTTAAAAATGGAACAAAAAAAGGTCTCGACTCGGGTTTCCAGGGTCCTGACGATACCATCGCTTGTGCTGGGAGGTATCATCACCTATAGTATTAACTATTAGCGGTACCACTACTTAGTTTGGGCGGTACTACAGCTTGGCAACATGGGAGACCATGTACTAGCGGTACTATCGCTAGTCTAAGTGGTACCATCGCTTGACACTAGCGGTACCACCACTTGACACTAGCAGTACCACCATCGTGTCACGGATAAAGTTCTAAACAGGATGTTTGATGTAATACTTATGTATGTCTATATCTTTCTGTTTGTTCATGCTTTGCACAACATGTAGAGGAATGGTCGAAGGCTTAATAGCCCCATTTTAGTTGGGTTTGGTGGCCTTCTTAGGCTTATAAATAAAGATTGTGTCATATGGATACTAGTGAGAGATATGTTAGGATCGGAGCGGCACTAAGAGGAGGGGGTGAATTAGTATAGCGGATTAAAACTCGTAAGTTTGAAAATAATTTCGTAAATACGTAGATATTTCGATTCGACAATGAATGACTTGGTGAAAGTAGCTCGAGTAAAGTGAGAAGATAAAAACCGAATGCTTGCTGCTTTGTAAATAACGGTTTAAGAAAGGTAAACACTCACACATTCAAGGAACACACCAATTTAAAGTGGTTCGGTCAAAATGACCTACATCCAGTTGCGAAGCCTTCTTCGATGAGGCTCCCAACTTCCACTAGCAAATTACTTTGAAGGGGAAGGACAAATACCCCTCTAACAACTTTTTACAAGTGGTTCACACTCTTACAGATTTTCAAAGAGAAAGAGGGAGGTGGACACTCAAACAATTGAAAATAAGACTTGTTAAAGACTTTGCTAAGGCTTTTTCTCAATCTCTAACTTCTCAAAAGGTTGTATTCTCTGTTGAGAATTGAGGGGTATTTATAGACCCCAAGAGGATTCAAATTTGGGCTCCAAATTTTGAATTATCTTTTGTTCCCGATGCTAGCGATGCCACCGCCTGTCATTGTCTGATACTGATAGTGTACCGGCGGTGCCACCGCCTAGTCCGACGGTACCACCGCCCAATCCTATGGATCACTAGATGGCTTCAAATCTGGCCCAAACTAGGTAATATCGGGCCTAATTGGCCCCTAACCAGGATATAGGATTATCCCTTAATCCTAACCCTAATTACATGCAAACTACGCAACTGAAAACATGGTCCTAAGCAAGTTTTCAACTGGCAAACGTCGAGTCTCCTTCCGACTAGCTTTCCGACGATCTTCCGACGGACTTCTGATACACCCTCGGATTTCTTCCGACGGACTCCTAGTAGGCTCTTGATCTTGTGGTGAGTTTAGTGAGTAGCCAAGCCTTCTCAGTGATCTTCGCGAACCTCCGACGATCTCTTCGAAGGACTTCCGAAATCTCCGACAAGTCCCTGATTTCTTCTCGGTTGGTTCCGACAGCATCTCCACCGAATCTTCGGACTCTCGAACACCCATCGAACTTGACTCCGGTAGACTTACTTTATGTTTTCAAGCTATCGTAGTTAATCCTGCACATGTAAAACAAAAGTTCGATCTAGACAATTACTCCTAAGTAATTAATCAAGCTGTCCGGCATGTCATTGGTCCCTCGACGCTTCGTCCGATTCTTCGGCGCATCATCCTCTCTTACGGCCTATTGCCCAATCGACCAGTTGACTCCGCAACTCCGATATCCTTGGTGCAATACTCGCTCTTCTTGGCCCGATGCCCGAATCCACGGCTCGAAGCCTTCTGTCGATACGTCGACTGATCCACTGGCCCGACGTCCAATCTTCAGACATGTTCCTCTAGCACAACATGATTTTCCTGCTATAATTATCTCATCCTGATCGAAGCATCCTGCATCACTCAAATCGTAGATTAAAATATAAACATATATTGATTGGTTTCAATATCAAAATCCGAGATTCAACAATGACTTTGCTAAGGCTTTTTCTCAATCTCTAACATCTCAAAAGATTGTATTCTTTGTTAGAATTGAGGCGTATTTATAGACCCCAAGAGGATTCAAATTTGGGCTACAAATTTTGAATTCTCTTGGGTTCCCGATGCTGGCGGTGCCACCGCTTGTTTGTGGCGGTGCCACCGCCTATCAGTGTCTGACATTGACAGTGTACTGGCGGTGCCACCGCCGGACCTCTCGGGTGCTGGGCGGTGCCACGGCCCAGTCCAACGGTACCACCACCCGATCCTCGGGTTCTGGGCGATGGCCCTCGGGTTCTGGGCGGTGCCACCACCCAGTCCGATGATTCCACTATTGAATCTCGGATTTTGATGATGAAGAAATTGTCATTTGTTATCTAATCCATATGTTGAGATAAGTGTGCAGGATTAACTACGATAAAAGTAAGACATGAAGCAGGAGTTGCGCCGGAGTCAAGACAATGATCCCGTTGGGAGTTCGAGGGTTCGACGGAAGTTCGGACAATCGTCGGAGGTTCTACAGGAACAAATCCGAGAAGTCATGAGCTTGCCAAAGAAGCTCGTCGGAACTCGCCAAGTGGATCGTCGCAAGTCCAGGAGTTTGCCGGAAGTCCGTAGGAGCATCACCGAGGGTTCATCGGATGATCGACGGAAGTTCACCGGAAGCTCGCTGGAAGAAGCGATTGACGGACTGGAGCAAGTTGCAGTAAATGTCTTAGGGAATGTCATAGTTAGCACAATGATTAAGTTGGAAATGGGAGGTGATCCCATTAACTTAATCTTGGGGCAATTGGGCCCTTGAAAAACCCAAATTGGGCCGAATGGATCAACCCATTCGGACCCTGATTTATGCCAAGCGGTTGAACCGCCCAAGGCAGGAGGTTGCACCGCCTGGGCTCAGTCTCCGAGCGAGACTAGGAGGTGCAACCGCTCCAGCCAGGCGGTGGCACCGCTTGGGCTCAGTCTCCTAGCGAGACTGGGCGGTGCAACCTCTCCTGACAGGAGGTGGCACCGCCTGGGCTCGGTCTCCGAGCATTGGCTGAGCGGTGCAACCGCCTTAGTCAGGAGGTTGCACCGCCTGAGCTCGGTCTTCGAGCTCTGGCAGGAGGTGCAACCGTCCTTAACAGGAGGTGGCACCGCCCAAAGGCTCATTCTTCGAGCTCTGCCAGGCGGTGCAACTACTCCAGTCAGGAGGTGCAACCGTCTGATCCCGAAATTTCGAGAATTGACAGTTTTGAGCTCCAAATTTGAACTGGGTTGGGGCCTATAAATACCCCACCCATTCAGCAATGAAAGTATACAGAATACACTCCGAAATCTTGATTTTGTTCTGTGATTTTTAGAGCTCAAAATTGTTGTAAAGGCCAAAAGTCCTTCTCCCTCTTTTCTTCCAAGTTCTGAGTTGTAAAGAGAGGAGAGGAGAGAAAATTCTGTAAGGGTTGTCTCCTAAGCCCGTCAAAAGGAGTGAAACTGTAAAAGGGTCGTTGGCCTTTGCCTATTGAAGGAAGGCCTCTAGTTGACGTCGGTGACCTCGTTGGTGGAGGAAGCCAGTAGGTCAAGATTGACCGAACCACTCTAAATCTCGGTTTGCATTTACTTTGAGCATTTTTTCTTTACTACAAACCTCCTCTGAAGCTTACTGCTTTCTGCGCATATACGATCGGGTTTCAACTTTGCACTTTTCGAATCAACGTTTAGACGTAAATCTATTTTTTTTTGTACGATCATCATATTTCAGTTTGCGTTTACGTTTTGATTTCTATCTTAATTGCAAACTGCCTTAATATCCTTGCTTAAGCTGCATCTCGCCTAATCAAGTGATTTACGAATCAACATTTAGACGTAAATCAGTTTCTTCGTACGAACGTTATATTTCAGTTTGCGCTCGTATGTTGGTTGTCATCATAATTGCAAACTGCCTTCATAGATTGACTTTAACGTCATCTCGCTTGATCTTAAGTTAAAGTAATCTTAGAATCGGCTTTCACACCGAAATCGTTTTTATCGTTCGAACGTTTTTATCGTCGAAAGATTTCCGCTGCACTAATTCACCCCCCCTCCCTCTTAGTGCTCTTGATCCTAACAATTGGTATCAGAGCGGGGTTAACTCTCAAACGGATTAAAACCCAAGAGAGATGGCATATGCCGGAAACCAAGAGGGCCACTCTATTACACGTCCACCCATGTTCAATGGGACGGACTACACCTATTGGAAGACCTGAATGAGGATGTTTCTTATTTCTATGGATTTTAAACTTTGGAATCTTGTCGAAAATGGATTTTCGAAGTCTTCTCTTCCAATGATCGATTGGCATGAACTGGAGAAGAAGGCTTTCGCTCTTAATGCAAAGGCTATGTATGCCTTATTTTGTGCACTCGATAAAAATGAGTTCAACCGTGTTTCGGTTTGTGAAATCATATTTGATATTTGGCACACACTCGAAGTGACTCACGAAGGCACAAGTAGAGTGAAAGAGTGAAAAATCAACCTTTGGTTACACTCTTTCGAACTTTTCCGGATGAAACCGAGTGAGGCTATTGGCGACATGTTTACCTATTTTACGGATGTCGTCAATGGTCTAAAAGGACTCGGAAAAAGTTTTTCGGATTTTGAGCTCGTAAATAAGATTCTAAGATCCCTTCCTAAGAGTTGGGATCCTAAAGTCACTGCTATTTAAGAGGCGAAAGATCTAAACAACTTCCCTTTTGAAGAACTAATCGGGTCATTAATGACCTACGAGATGACTTGCAAAGCTCATGAAGAGCAAGAAGAAATCCTTCCAAAGAACAGGAAGGATATGGCACTTAAAATTTCAGAAGACCACTTGAGAGAAAACTCAAGTGATGAGGACTGTGACGATGACTTGCACTTCTAACAAGAAAATTTAAAAAATTCATTAAAAGAAACAAGTTTAAGAATGAAACAAAAAATAAATTTGAACCCAAGAAGGACCAAGTTATTTGCTACGAGTGTAAGTAGCCGGGACACTACAAGAGTGATTGTCCCAAAGTTAAGAAGAGAACATCAAAGAAGAAGGCGCTCGAAGCAACATGGGATGACTCGAGCGCGTCTGAAGAAGAGGAGTCCAACACCGAGCAAGTTGCTCATTACGCCTTAATGGCCATCGGAGAGGAGGTAACGAATTTAATAGATGCAGATTTATCATTTGATGAATTATTAAATGCCTTCCATGACTTATTTGATGAATGCAAGATTATTAGTAGAAAATATAAATTGCTAAAAAAGGAGCATGATAGTCTTACTTGTAATTTTGATAAGTTAAAAACTGAAGATCATGATAGTTTAAGTTCATGCACAAAATGCCATGATCTAGAAACTCTCCAAAAGGAAAACTTGCTACTTAAGGACACCTTGAAGAAATTCGAGGTTGGTAGCAAGTCATTGAACATGATCCTTGCAAACAAGGGTCACGTTCCCAAAAGAAGTGGAATCGGATTTGTGAGAAGTCCTCACCAAAATCCAACCACCTTCATAAAAGGCCCCATATTACATGTTCGACACCAAAGCAAATGCAACTTTTGTTGCAAACTTAGACACAAAACGTATTATTGTCCATTCAAGAAAATTAGTCCAAACAAATTAATTTGGGTTCCTAAAGGAACCATGATAAATTTTATGCAACATGATAAACAATGTAGATCTATTTTTAAGGCATCTAAAAGTAAATGGGTACCTAAAAATCATCCTTTCTTGTAGAAACCTATACCATCGCAAGCTAGGAGCAAGAGATGGTACCTTGATAGTGGATGCTCAAGGCATATGACCGGAGATCCATCTCAATTCTCTAAGCTCACTAGCATAGACGAAGGCTATGTCACCTTCGGAGACAACAACAAGGGTAAAATCATTGGCAAAGGAACCATAGGTAACAAATCCGACTTCTTTATCGAAGATGTTTTGTTAGTTGATGGTTTAAAACATAACCTCTTGAGCATTAGTCAATTATGTGATAAAGGATATATTGTCAGATTCGAGTCTAATGCTTGCATCATTGAAAAATCATACAAAAACACGTCCATGATTGCATTAAAATAAAATAACGTATACACTATTGACAACAATGAGTTGTGTAATGAAATGTGTTTTTCGGTTTTGAATGAGG
This sequence comes from Musa acuminata AAA Group, assembly GCF_036884655.1. Lineage (NCBI taxonomy): Eukaryota > Viridiplantae > Streptophyta > Magnoliopsida > Zingiberales > Musaceae > Musa > Musa acuminata. The sequence continues at coordinate 4,866,423 of NC_088336.1, read as the reverse complement.
ATGCTTGGCTATGGCATAGAAGATTAGGTCATGCTAACATGAAACTAATCACTCAAATATCATCTAAAGAACTTGTAAGAGGTATTCCTCATATCATGTTCATCAAAGATAATGTATATGATGCTTGCCAATTAGGTAAACAAATTAAGGGTAGTTTCAAATCTAAGAATCAAATAAGCACCTCTAGGCCCTTACAATTGATCAATATGGACTTGTTCGGATCAATCTCTACATCAAGCCTAGGAGGTAGCAAATACGCCTTCGTCATTATGGATGACTATAGCAGATACACATAGATTTACTTCTTGAAACAGAAAAATGAATGCTTCAGATATTTTACCAAGTTTTGTAAACTTGTTCAGAATGAGAAGGGTTCTATGATTTCGTCAATTAGAAGTGATCACGGTGGTGAATTTCAAAACCATGATTTCTAAGAATTTTGTGAACTCAATGGATACAACCATAATTTCTCTACTCCTAGAAAAAATCGAAATTTACAAGAAATGGCAAGAACCATGTTGAATGAACATAGCCTACCCAAATATTTTTGGGCCGAAGCCGTAAATACTGCATGCTATATTTTGAATAGAGTTTTAGTAAGACCCTTACTCACCAAAACTCCCTATGAGTTATGGAACAACAAAAAACCCAATGTTTTATATTTTAAAGTCTTTGGGTGTAAGTGTTTTATCTTGAATGAAAAAGATAACTTAGGAAAATTTGATGCTAAATCCGATGAAGGAATCTCTCTTGGTTATTCTTCGGTTTCTAAAGCTTTTCGTATCTTCAATAAAAGAACTTTAATTATTGAAGAATCCATTCATGTTGTCTTCAATGAGATTTCCGAAATCAGGAAAAACGATTTTGATGATGATGTTAATTTTGATTCCTTGAATTTAAATGAAACCCCATCTCCAACTAGCAACTTGGATGCATCCACTTCCGAAACATCCTTACCCAAGGATTGGAAGTATGTAGATGCTCATCCTAAGGAGTTAATCCTAGGAGACACATCAAAGGGGGTTCAAACACGTTCTTCTCTTAAAATTTTTTGTTCCAACGCCACTTTTCTCTCCCAAATTGAACCCAAATGTATTGACGAAGCCAAGAAAGATGATTCATGGATTATCGCAATGCAAGATGAATTAAATCAATTTGAAAGAAATGAGGTGTGGAAGCTTGTTCCTAGACCAAATGACCATTTAGTTATTGGTACTAAATGGGTTTTTAGAAACAAGCAAGATGAATATGGTATTGTGGTTAGAAACAAGGCTAGATTAGTGGCCAAAGGTTTCAACCAAGAAGAAGGTATCGATTATGAAGAAACCTTCGCTCCTATGGATCGATTAGAAGCCATAAGGATGCTCCTTGCCTACGCTAGTAGTAATAATTTTAAGTTGTTTCAAATGGATGTTAAAAACGCTTTTCTAAATGGCTTTATTTTCGAAGAAGTCTATGTTGAACAACCTCCTGGATTTGAAAATAATAGCCTCCCTAATCATGTGTTTAGATTAACTAAAGCTCTCTATGGTTTAAAACAAGTTCTGAGGGCTTGGTATGAGAGACTTAGTTCTTTTCTTATTGAAAATAATTTCACAAAAGGCAAGGTTGATACTACATTGTTCATCAAGAATTTTGAAAATAATTTTCTCATTGTTCAGATTTATGTTGATGATATTATCTTTGGTTCTACGAATGAATCTCTTTGTGAATCTTTTGCTAAAACTATGAGTCTTGAATTCGAAATGAGTTTAATGGGAGAATTAACATTCTTCTTAGGCTTACAAATCAAACAACTAAGCAATGGCATCTTTATTAGTCAAACTAAATATGCTATGAATTTGCTGAAAAAGTTTAATATGAATAACTCAAAAGCTATTAACACTCCTATGAGCACCTCCACTAAGTTAGAAATTGATGAAAGTGGAGAAAGCTTCGATCAAAAAACTTATAGGGGCATGATAGGAAGTTTACTTTACCTCACTACAACTAGACCAGATATCATGTTCAGTGTAGGACTTTGTGCTAGATTTCAATCAAACCCTAAGATATCTCATCTCAAAGCAGTTAAAAGAATACTTAGATATCTTAATGGTACCACAAATCTAGGATTATGGTACCCAAAATCAGAGAATCTTGAGTTAATTGCATGCGGACTTTGCTGGCTATAGACTAGATAGAAAAAGCACATCAGGAACATGTCAATTTTTAGGACATGCCCTTATTTCCTGGTCATCTAAGAAATAAAACTCGGTTGCACTTTCAACAATCGAAGCTGAATATATTGCAGCAAGTGCATGCTGTGCACAAGTTGTATGGATGAAAAACACCTTAGAAGATTATAAAATTCATCTTAAAAATATTCCTATTAAATGTGATAACACAAATGCAATATGCTTAACGAAAAATCCTATACAACACTCAAGAACAAAACATATTGATATTAGACATCACTTTATATGAGATCATGTTACTAATCATGATGTAATCATATAATTCATTGATACTAAACATCAACTAGCTGATATTTTTACAAAACCTCTAAGTGAAGAACAATTTGATTTCATAAGAAGAGAGTTAGGAATGTTGATGTGTACGAGTACATAAACTAGTTAAAATTATCTTTCAGACTTTATTGAATGATCAAATCACTTGACTACCATTACATGCCTAAATAACATGTTGGAAATTATGTGTTGAATACAAAAATTTCCATAACATAAGCATGTTTTGTCTTTATGATTGTATTTGAAAATCTGTAGCATAGTCTTGTCCGAAAGCATGAAAGTGTTTATTTCATGTGTGAATTCGCTTAACAATTGGTATCCTAAAAATCGGAATTTCTCATACACTTATATGTGAAAAATATTTTTCTGAAATGGATTTGATGAAATGATTCCTTCTTATGAATTCCATCTTGAAATATAAATGATAGTGCTTTTACTTGCAAAGATTTGCTTCACATACATATCTTGATACCTGAACCATGATCGGTTTTAACTTCACTTAGAGTAAACTCACAAATAGCTGGTATCACAAATGGCCCTCCTCCTTCATGCCAAAAGATTATAACAAATAAAAAGGAAGAAGTATTCAAAGTGATCTACATATCATGCTTGTATAATTGATTTCCTATCACTTACTATTGAAAAATAACATGAACCGAGTAAAAGCATGAACAATTATTACACTTATGCTCAAAATTTGCTTATATTGTCCTCCTGGTATCACAATTACCAAGCTTTTTGTTGATGACAAAGGGGGAGAAATATATGAGTATTAATGCCATGCTGACATCACCAAGAGATATATGAATAGATGCTATGATTTGTATTATGCCTTGTATCGTGTTAAGATATCAAACAAAAAACTTGCATCGTAATTTTACATATTGATATCTTACCGTGTGATGAAATGCAATAATTGCTAAAACATTTGAAATGTGTGCATCATGTAATGATATCAAAATCTTACTTCGTAGTTTCACATGTTGATATCTTACAATATGATGAATTGCTACTATTACCATCATTCAAACTTGTAATGAAAATGAATGTCAAGCCTTGACATTATCTTTAGAGAGATACATCATGATGGAAATCATGATGGGAGTATTGATAAGTTTAAATGATTTTAACTTATCAATATGTCTCATGAATTCAAAGGTTTTGAATTCAAGAAAGACTTATCTCAAGTATGGCATATAGACAGGGGGAGTTAAGGTTAACTCCATTATCAATTGATTGTCATCATAAAAAAGGGCGAGATTGTTGAATCTCGGATTTTGATGATGAAGTCAATTGTTATTTGTTATCTAATCCATATGTTGAGATAAGTGTGCAGGATTAACTATGATAAAAGTAAGACATGCAGCAGGAGTTGCGCCGAAGTCAAGACAATGATCACGTTGGGAGTTCGAGTGTTCGACGGAGGTTCGGACAGTCGTCAGAGGTTCTGCAGGAACAAATCCAAGAAGTCCATGAGCTTGCCAAAGAAGCTTGTCGGAACTCGCCAAGTGGATCGTCGCAAGTCCAGGAGTTTGCCGGAAGTCCGCAGGAGCATCACCGAGGGTTCATCGGATGATCGACGGAAGTTCGCCGGAAGCTCGCCGGAAGAAGCGATTGATGCACCGGAGCAAGTTGCAGTAAATGTCTTAGGGAATGTCATAGTTAGCACAATGATTAAGTTGGAAATGGGAGGTGATCCCATTAACTTAATCTTGGGGCAATTGGGCCCCTGAAAAACCCAAATTGGGCCGAATGGATCGACCCATTCGGACCCTGATTTCTGCCAAGCGGTTGAACCGCCCAAGGCAGGAGGTTGCACCACCTGGGCTCAGTCTCCGAGCGAGACTGGGAGGTGCAACCGCTCCAGCCAGGCGGTGGCACCGCTTGGGCTCAGTCTCCGAGCGAGACTAGGCGGTGCAACCTCCCCTGACAGGAGGTGGCACCGCCTGTGCTCGGTCTCCGAGCACTGGCTGAGCGGTGCAACCGCCTTAGTCAGGAGGTTGCACCACTTGAGCTCGGTCTTTGAGCTCTAGCAGGAGGTGCAACCGCCCCTGACAGGAGGTGGCACTGCCTAGAGGCTCAGTCTTCGAGCTATGCCAGGCGGTGCAACCGCTCCAGTCAGGAGGTGCAACCGCCTGATTCCGGAATTCCGGGAATTGATAGTTTTGAGCTCCAAATTTGAACTGGGTTGGGGCCTATAAATACCCCACCCATTCAGCACTGTAAGTATACAGAATACACTCCGAAATCTTGATCTTGTTCTGTGATTTTTAGAGCTCAAAATTGTTGTAAAGGCCAAAAGTCCTTCTCCCTCTTTTCTTCCAAGTTCTGAGCTGTAAAGAGAGGAGAGGAGAGAAAATTCTATACGGGTTGTCTCCTAAGCCCGTCAAAAGGAGTGAAACTGTAAAAGGGTGGTTGGCCTTCGCCTATTGAAGAAAGGCCTCTAGTTGACGTCGATGACCTCGTCGGTGGAGGAAGCCAAAAGTGGAGTAGGTCAAGATTGACCGAACCACTCTAAATCTCGGTTTGCATTTACTTTGAGCATTTTATCTTTACTACAAACCTCCTCTAAAGCTTACTGCTTTCTGCGCATATACGATCGGGTTTCAGCTTTGCACTTTCTGAATCAACGTTTATACGTAAATCTGTTTTTTTTTGTACGATCATCATATTTCAGTTTGCGTTTACGTTTTGATTTCTATCTTAACTGCAAACTGCCTTAATATCCTTGCTTAAGCTGCATCTCGCCAAATCAAGTGATTTACGAATTAGCATTTAGACGTAAATCAGTTTCTTCGTACGAACGTCATATTTCAGTTTGCGCTCGTATGCTGGTTTTCATCATAACTGCAAACTGCCTTCATAGATTGACTTTAACGTCATCTCGCTTGATCTTAAGTTAAAGTAATCTTAGATTCGGCTTTCACACCGAAATCGTTTTTATCGTTCGAACGTTTTTATCATCGAAAGATTTTCGCTGCACTAATTCACCCCCCCCCCTCTTAGTGCTCTTGATCCTAACATCCACCGCCCGGTCCGGCGGTTCCACCTCCCGGTCATACGGGTCACTAGATGGGCTTCAAATCTGGCCCAAACTAGGTAATATCGAGCCCAATTGGCCCCTAACCAGGATATAGGATTATCCATTAATCCTAACCCTAATTACATGCAAACTACGCAACTGAAACATAGTCCTAAGCAAGTTTTCAACCGGCAAACGTCGAGTCTCCTTCCGGCGGACTTCCGATACACCCTCGGATTTTTTCCGATAGACTCCTAGCAAGCTCCTGATCTTGTGGCGAGTTCAGCAAGTAGCCAAGCCTTCTCGGTGATCTCCGTGAACCTCCGACGATCTCTTCGACGAACTTCCGAAAACTCCAACAAGTCCCCGATTTCTTCTCGGTTGGTTCCGGCAGCATCTCCGACGAATCTTCGGACTCTCGAACACCCATCGAACTTGACTCTAATAGACTTGCTTTATGTCTTCAAGCTATCATAGTTAATCCTGCATATGTAAAACAAAAGTTCGATCTAAATAATTACTCCTAAGCAATTAATCAAGTTGTCCGGCATGTCATTGGTCCCTCGACACTTCGTCCGATTCTTCGGCGCATCATCCTCTCTTACGGCCTATTGCCCAATCGGCCAGTTGACTCCGCAACTCCGATACCCTTGGCGCAATACCCGCTCTTCTTGGCCTGATGCCCGAATCCAAAGCTCGAAGCCTTCTGTCGATACGTCGACCAATCCACCGGCCCGACGTCCAATCTTCTGACATGTTCCTCCGACACAACATGATTTTCTTGCTATAATTGTCTCATCATGATCGAAGCATCCTGAGTCACTCAAAACGTAGATTAAAACATAAACACATATTGATTGGTTTCATCATCAAAATTTGAGATTCAACAATCTCCCCCTTTTTGATGATGACAACCAATCGACGATGGAGTTAACCTTAACTCCCGAAGTTTAAACAAACTCCCTCTATCAATATACCATATTGATAGAACCTTGAATTCTAGCCGAATTCAAGTCATTGCAAATATTCATCATGCATAACATGATCATACTTCTCCCCCTTTGTCATCAACAAAAAGGAGAAGTACCACAATCAAGTGTTTGTGATATACAAGTTCAATTCATTGTATGGAAAACATAGTATCAAATTTTATCATCATGTAATCTAGCAATTAAAGATATGCAAGTTTAGCATGTTTGCTTTTCTTGAGATAGCAAATGTTTGCTTCTTTTTAGACTACAAGCTAGCAATTTTTACAATATGCAAGTTTTACTACATATAAGCTAGCAAAAATTTTGAAAGCAAATGCAAGATAGATTTCTTGTATAAGCTCATGATTCTTGCTTCCTATTGAAATATGCAAGTTGCAAGTTTTGCTTCTTGAGATAAGCAAGATAGCACATTTGCTTGAGATTACAAGATAGCATTTCTTACTTTTGAGATAAGCAAGCTAATAAGTTTTGCCCCTTTTTGCGATGTCTACATTTGTAATTTTTTACTTCTCTTGTCTTGTGCAAGCTAGCTATCTTCCCTTTTATCACTGTCAAAAAGAAGGAAAAACCCTTTACATTAATTATGACAAAGGTAAGTATCAATCCTATTTGTGCATCATTATATTTTCAAATTAAAATATGTACTATTTCAAAAACCTTATATTTCATTCATGCACGATATTGAATAAATCAATCAACATTATGAGCATATCATACATGATACTAAAATTTTTAACTATTTATCAACATTTTGATCATGATACCAAACATTCATCATTTAGAGCATTCATGATACAAAACATTAAATCAACATTTATGATACATCATTTTAGCAACAATTCATAGTATTTTAAATCATGATTCACATCATATGTAATACATCACATCATAATTAAAAAGCATAAGTATTGCATGCATCATTGCAAATCATAAATGTTTCATATCATGATGGTATTTGTCAAATTATATCCTACCATGCATATTCATAACTTTTCATTTGTATGCATCAAAATAATATCAAGAGTATTTTATGTATAATACCAAATCATCATTTATAATTACATCAATATTCTAATCATTATTTCAATCTACACATCATGATAACAATAAATTTGCACTATAGACAATCTCATGTTTTATCATTCAAGCTAGCGTATATTTTTGCAATTAGCAAGCTAACAATTTCTTTTTTCTTTTATAATAGTGATTCAATCATATCAAGGCATTTGTATTATAGATATAAAGAAATCATATCATCAAAGATAAGACCATTTGAATACCAAAAGACATGATTTATTTCAACATATCTCCTTTATTTTTATAAATGTCAAAAAGAAATGTAGGAGATCAAATGTTATAGTACCTTGATTCTTGCATAAGAAGTCTTAAGTTATAAATTTCGAAAAATCAAGATAAGACTTATTCAAATTCAAATCGTCAAATCAAAATCATTTTCAAGAGATTCATAAAAAGAAAAACATAGATAGATTTTTTAATCTCTCAAATCTTTATGAATAATAAAAATTATAATTCTAAAAAAAAATCATGATTCATTTCGGAAATTTTCTTCTTTAGTAAATGATAAGAAGAAACATGGGAGTTCAAAGAACAAGATCTTGATTCATAATAAAATTTCATGTATCGAATATCAAGAAATCAAGATGATGATTCATAAAGAATATCACAAGTTACATTCAAGAGAAAAATCATCATTCATTTTCAAATCATTCAATTTGTCGAATCAATATTTCTTCGGTATGCATGATATCAAAACATGATTTCAAATCTTCAACATATAACATGCATGAATTCAAAAATCAAAAGGAGAAGAGAAGAATACAAAGGTACAAAGATTTCAACCATCTCATAAACAAATGAAGGATCAAGTCATGAATCCAAAATTCCATGAATCATTTCGATAAATCTCCTTTTAAATAATCAAAATGATCATCAAAAGAAATCTCATATTATTCCAAAAAATCAAGATCATGATTTTGATAAAACTTATTTCAAATTCAAATTATCAAAATCATTTTTATAGTTCACAAAATTCATAACATAAGTAGATTCATGATTTCATTGATAATAGATTTTCCCTTTTTTTTAAAAGTGTTTCATTTTAAGTGATTGATATCATGTTAACATGCTTTTCAAACATGCATCAACGTTTAGGATTAAAAAATAAATTTCGTTATAAAACCATCAAGACCAATAAATTACAAAAATCATTATGTATTACTTTAAAATCTTATGCATAATGTTATCAATCATGGTATCAAAACTTCAATATTTTTATTACAACATCAAGAATTATTAAGTATACAATCATCAAGCATGACACTTATACTATTTCATATAAGCATGCCTATTTCATTTATGTCAAATCAAAACATGCATCAAAATTTTTTTTTAACCAAAAAAGCCACTTTTAATATCGTGAAAGTCGATAATCCATAAATCACAAAAATCATTATGCATCATTTCGAAAGAAAACTCATTAAGCATGATCATTATGCATTACTTCAAATCAAACATGATTTCATTTATTTTCAAAATATTCATCATGATAGGATATGCAAGGCAAAGAGATCATTAAACATAAAGGATATTCATCAATCATGGTTTCATTGAGCATAAGATATTTTCAACCAAAATAATTTTATTATTTGTTATAGTCATGCATTTTTCTTTTTAGGTGAATCTATCTTTTCATGCTTAGTTTTCCATACAAAAGCAATGCATCTTCATTAAGCATGATATTAAACTTCTTAATATTTTCATTAAGACATCAAGCATAGTTTCAATCAAAATCGAAAATCATCAAGATACACATTTTTTTCTTTTTAAGAAAAACATACATATGATCATTAGATTTAAATCTAATGTTTTATTCCATTAACATAAAACATGCACTTTTCAAGAAAAATAATTATTCCAAAAAAAAAATACATCATGGAAAAAATCAAGTAATTTTAAAATAAATTAAGGGGGTTTCGATTACCTCATCATTGAATGTCGTTGAGGCGTAGTTTGCCACCTTGCCTTTCTTGATTTTCTCCTCGTCTTTGGAGGAGCTCAATTCATCCCAATTTTTATTCTTCTTGCATTCAAAGCAAGTAGTTCCGTTCTTTTTGCTTTTTAATTTTTGTTTCATTTGTAGTTTAAGTTCACCATCACTTGAGCTTATGCTCGAGTGGCCTTCATATGTTCTATGTCCCAAATCCTTCTTGTCATTTGGAAGGTTGTTCTCGAGTTCCCTTTTTGTCACATTGTTCATTTCGTAGGTCATTAAAGACTCAATTAGTTCTTCGAGAGGAAATGTCTTAAGGTCCTTAGCCTCTTGAATGGCCGTAACTTTTGGATCCTAACTTTTTGGAAGAGATCTTAAGATTTTAGTTACTAGTTCAAAGTTAGAAAAACTTTTACCAAGAGTTTTGAGTCCATTGATTACATCCGTGAAACGGGTGTACATGTCTCCGATGGACTCACTTGGTTTCATTCGAAAAAGTTCGTAAGAGTGCACAAGAATGTTGATTTTGGACTCTTTTAATCAGCTAGTGCCTTCATGAGTGACCTCAAGAGTTCTCCAAATATCAAAAGCCGAATCACAAATTGAAATGCGATTAAATTCATTTTTGTCAAGTGCACAATATAAGGCATTCATAGCCTTTGCGTTTAAAGCAAAAATTTTCTTCTCTGATTCATCCCATTCGCTCATTGGAAGAGAAGATTTATGAAATCCATTTTCGACAATATTCCAAAACTCGAGATTTAACAAAAGTAAGAAAACTCTCATTCGAGTTTTCCAATAAGTATAGTCCGTCCCATTGAAAAGGGGAGGACGAATGAGAGAGTGACCCTCTTGAAAGCCGTAAAGAGCCATTTCTATTTGGGTGTTAAACCAAAGTAGAAAACCGTGGCTTTGATACCAATTGTTAGGATCCGAGCGACACTAAGAGGGGGGGTGAATTAGTGCAGCAGATTAAAACTCGTAAGTTTGAAAACGATTTCGTAAATGCGTAGAGATTTCGATTCGACAATGAATGACTTGGTGAAAGTAGCTCGAGTAAAGTGAGAAGAGAAAAACTGAAAGCTTGCTGCTATGTAAATAACGGTTTAAGAAAGGTAAACACTCACACATTCAAGGAACACACCAATTTAAAGTGGTTCGGTCAAAATGACCTACATCCACTTGTGAAGTCTTCTTCGATGAGGCTCCCAACTTCCACTAGCAAATCACTTTGAAGGGGAAGGATAAATACCCCTCTTACAACCTTTTGAGGAGTTAGAGATTGAGAAAAAACCTTAGCAAAGTCTTTAGCAAGTCTTGTTTTCAATTGCTTGAGTGTTCACCTCCCTCTTTCTCTTTGAAAATCTGTAAGAGTGTGAACCACTTGCAAAAGGTTGTAAGAGGGGTATTTGTCCTTCCCCTTCAAAGTGATTTGCTAGTGGAAGTTGGGAGCCTCATCGAAGAAGGTTTCGTAAGTGGATGTAGGTCATTTTGATCGAACCACTTTAAATTGGTGTGTTCCTTGAATGTGTGAGTGTTTACCTTTCTTAAACTATTATTTACATAGAAGCAAGCTTTCAGTTTTTATCTTCTCACTTTACTCGAGCTACTTTCACTAAGTCATTCATTGTCGAATCGAAATCTCTACGCATTTATGAAATCGTTTTCAAACTTATGAGTTTTAATCCGCTACACTAATTCACCCCCCCCCCCCTCTTAGTGCCGCTCCGATACTAACAAGATATTCGGTCTATAGTGGACCATTTTGACCCTTTGTTGTGTAACCATTCAGAGCTTGTAAAGTCTGTATATAATTTAAATTGTCTATGAAGTGTTTCCTGAATTGTTTGCTTGTGGATCCTGAGTGAGGCGCTTTCTCTAACCAGTTTTCTCTTTTGTAGGTCCTGAGGGACCATGGGAGGTTTTGGGGATGCTAACTTTTGCGGACGGAAACACAAGGGTGCCGCACGACTTAGGCAAAACCAGCTAAGTCCATGACATATGGTATCAGAGCGGGACAAGCACTCATAGAAACACTTGGCATGCAAATGTGGGGGACCTAGCGGGGCTGCGATGAGGGCAATCAACACACGCGCGACCATTTGGGGGAAAACGAGCATGGAGATGTAGAGAAAAGGAGTCGCTCGGAGGAGCGGGCATTTGAGATTAGCATTCAGAGGAATGGCCAACCCTTCGCGCAAGAGGCACCACGAGAATATGCAAGCTTGGAAGAATGTAGAGCACACAAAGGTTGGGATGGCTGAGTTCGAGCTACGGCTCGATGTTGACAACTATACTTGATGGTGCTCAAGGCAAGCGTGGCGCTTGGTAAAGGATGAGACTATGTAAGGTGGAATGAGTTGCTCAGTGACTGAAAGAGTTGTAAAAAGCTCATCGAGGTGAGGGGAATTGCTAACTCAAAGAATTCAATTCGCATGCAAGGGCTTGTATGCGGACGATGGAATATTTATGGCCATCCCTAGGCGACTGAAACTCGGCGCCATGGAGCATTGAAACTTTCTCTTCGGTATGTGAAGGATATGTCCGTAGGAGGCTGAAGTGTGCAGTGAGTTCAACATGTTGCTGTTGAATCTCGGATTTTGATGATGAAATCAATTGATGGGTTAATTGATCTAATCCATATTATTGAGTTAAGTATGTAGGATTAACTACGATAACCAGAAAACACAAAGCAAGAATACCGGAGTCAAGATCGATGGACGTTTAAGAGTCCGAAGAATCGTCGGAGATGCTGCCGGAACCAACCGAGAAGAAATCGGGAACCTATCGGAATTTTCGGAAGTTCGCCGAAGAGATCGTCGGAGGTTCACGGAGATCACCGAGAAGGCTCGGCTACTCGTTAAAGTCATCACAAGATCAGGAGCTTGATGGGAGTCCGTCGGAAGAAGCTCGTCGGAAAGCTCGCCGAAACAAGACTCGACGTTCGCGGTTGAAAGCTTGCTTAGGATGTGTTTTTGTTATGTAGTTCACTTGTAATTAGGATTAGGATTAAGAGATAATCCTATATCCTGGTTAGGGGCCAACTGGGCCCAAAGTCAGATATGGTTTGGGCTTAAATTAAGCCAAACCAGTGAAATCGGAGTGCCAGGCGGTGGCACCGCCTGGCTGGGCGGTGACACCTCCTTGGCTGGGCAGTTGCACCGTCTAGCACCCGAGCGCTGGGCGGTGGCACCACCTGGCTGGGTGGTGGCACCTCCAGCATTCGGGAACCTAAAGAGAATTCAAATTTTGGAGCCCAAATTTGAATCCTCTTGAGGCCTATAAATACCCCTCTAATCTCAGCTGAGAGAACAACTTTTTGAGAAGCATTTTGATTGAGAGAAAAGTCTTAGAAAGTCTTAGCAAGTCTTGTTTTCAATTTGCTAGAGAGTTCTCCTCCTTCTTTCTTATTGAAAATTTGTAAGAGGTTGAACTGCTTGTAAAAGGTTGTAAGAGGGGTGTTTACCCTTCCATTTCAAGAGATTTGCTAGTGGAAGGTGGGAGCCTCATCGAAGAGGGGCATCGCAAGTGGAGTAGGTCATTTGACCGAACCACTCTAAAAATCGGCGTAATCTTTGGTTTGCATTTTATTATTATCATTTACATTACTGTAAATCTTCTTACTGCTTTAGTTCCTTATTACCCTTGCTGCGCAACTTTAAGAATACGCTTTCAAGTTAAACTTTTCAAGTTCCGTTCTTATCGTACGAAAGATTTTGTTAAAATCGAAGTTTTAATCCGCTGCACTAATTCACCCCCCCCTCTTAGTGCCGCTCCGATCCTAACAAGTGGTATCAGAGCAAGGTTATCTCTCATATTTGGTTTAATACCCAAGAGAGATGGCTTACTCCGGCATGCAAGAGGGCCATTCTATTGCACGACCACCTTTGTTTAATGGGTCGGATTACACATATTGGAAGACTCGCATGAGGATCTTCCTCATTTCTATGGACTTTGAGCTTTGGTCTATTGTCAAGAATGGATTTCAAAAATCTTCTCTTCCGATGAGCGAATGGGATGAATCGGAGAAGAAGGTTTTTGCTTTAAATGCAAAGGCTATGAATGCCTTGTTTTGTGCACTAGACAAAAACGAATTTAATCATGTTTCAATGTGTGATTCGGCTTTTGATTTTTGGAGAACTCTTGAGGTCACTCATGAAGGCACTAGCCGAGTGAAAGAGTCCAAAATCAACATCCTTGTGCACTCTTACGACTCTTCCGAATGAAACCAAGTGAGTCCATCGGAGACATGTACACCTAGTTTACGGATGTCATCAATGGACTCAAAGCTCTTGGTAAAGATTTTACTAACTTTGAACTAGTAACTAAAATCTTAAGATCCCTCCCTAAAAGTTGGGATCCAAAAGTTACGGCCATTCAAGAGGCCAAATACCTTAAAGCATTCCCTCTTGAAGAACTCATTGGGTCTCTAATGACCTACGAAATGACATGTCAAGCTCATGACAAGCTCGAGAACCCCCTTCCAAAGAACAGGAAGGATATGGCACTCAAATCACAAGAAGACCACTTGAAAGGAACATCAAGTGATGAGGACAGTGACAATGACATTGCACTTTTGACTCAAAAATTTAAAAAATATTTAAGAAAGAACAAACTTAAAAATAATATAAAAAATAAATTTGAACAAAAGAAGGACCAAGTGATTTGCTATGAATGCAAAAAACCGGGACACTACAAGAACGATTGTCCTCAAGCCAAAAAGAGGACATCAAAGAAGAAGGCGCTCAAGGCAACATGGGATGATTCAAGCGCGTCCGAAGAAGAGGAGTCCAACACCGAGCAAGTTGTTCATTACGCGCTAATGGCTTTAGAAGAAGAGGTATGTGATTTATTTAATGAAGATTTATCTTTTGAAGAACTCTCTATTGCTTTTCATGAATTATTTGATGAATGTAGAACTGTTAGCAAGAAGTTAAGTATCTTAAAGAAAGAGCATGCTTTGCTACAAGATAAGTTTGATAGTCTTCAAACTCCTCCATGCTCTAAGTGTGAGCATTTAGAAGCAATAAAAAATAAAAATTTGCTTCTTAAGGAAACCTTAAACAAGTTTAAGGTTGGTAGCAAAGGATTAGATATGATCCTTGCACACAAGGGTCACATCACAAATAGAAATGGAATTGGATTTGTAAAAGGATTACATCAAAATCCTACCACTTTCATAAAAGGACCTACATTACATGTTTCCTCTTATATGAAATGCAACTTCTGTTGCAAATCCGGACATATTGCCTACAAATGTCCATTTAGGAAAATTAGTTCACGAAAATTAATATGGGTTCCTAAAGGAACTATAAAGGATTCAATAATAAATAACAAAATTAGTGGGTCAATTTTTGAGGCACCCAAAATCAAATGGGTACCTAAAAATCATCCTCTTTTGTAGACAAACCCACAAGCTAGGAGCAAAAGATGGTATCTCGATAGTGGATGCTCAAGACATATGACTGGAGATCCATCTCATTTCTCTATGCTCACTAGCAAAGAAGAAGGGTACGTCACCTTCGGAGACAACAACAAAGGCAAAATCATTGGCAAGGGAACTATTGGTAACAAATTTAATTTTTCCATTGATGATGTCTTACTAGTTGATGGATTGAAACATAATCTCTTGAGTATTAGTCAACTATGCGATAAAGGTTACATCGTTAGATTTGAATCAAATATGTGCATTATTGAAAAACCAAATCTACTATGATTGCTTTAAAACAAAATAATGTCTATACCATCAATCTTGATGAACTAAGTAATGAAATGTATTTCTCCGCCGTAAATGATGATGCTTGGCTTTGGCATAGGAGATTAGGCCATGCAAGCATGAAAACAATATCTAAGATCTCATCTCAAGAATTAGTACGAGGAATTCCAAATATAAAGTTTATTAAAGACAAAGTATGCGATGCATGTCAACTAGGAAAACAAATAAAAACAAGCTTCAAACCAAAAAATCAAATTAGCACCACTAGACCATTACAATTGATCCATTTGGACCAATTGATACAACAAGTCTAGGTGGAAGCAAATATGCTTTTGTGATTGTGGATGACTACTCTAGATACACTTGGACCTATTTCTTAGCTCACAAAAGTGATTGCTTCAAGTGTTTCTCTAAATTTTGTAAACTCACTCAAAACGAAAAAGGCTTCATGATTTCATCAATTCGGAGTGATCACGGTGGTGAATTTCAAAACCATGACTTTCAAAATTTTTGCGAAGTTAATGGATACAATCACAACTTCTCAACTCCAAGAAATCCTCAACAAAATGGTGTAGTTGAATGAAAAAATAGAAACCTACAAGAAATGGCAAGAACTATGTTAAATGAACATAGTTTACCCAAATATTTTTGGGCCGAAGCCGTAAATACGGCTTGCTACATCATGAATAGGGTTCTAATAAGACCATCTCTATCAAAAACTCCCTATGAATTATGGAATAACAAAAAACCAAATATTTCTTATTTTAAAGTTTTCGGTTGTAAATGCTTTATTTTAAATGAAAAGGATGCCTTAGGTAAATTTGATGCTAAATCCGATGAAGACATCTTTCTTGGTTACTCTTCCGTTTCTAAGGCTTTTCGGATTTTTAATAAAAGAACCTTAGTAATAGAAGAGTCTATTCATGTAGTTTTTAATGAAATTTCTGATTTAAAGAAAAATGATTTTGATGATGATTTTGGTTTTGATAATTTGAATTTAAATGAACCCTCTCCTCAAAATAGCCATTTGAATGCATCTTCTTCCGAAATTTCTTTACCAAAAGAATGGAAGTATGTAGATGCTCATCCAAAAGAGCAAATTATAGGAGATACATCAAAAGGGGTTCAAACTCGTTCTTCTTTCAAAAATTTCTGTGCTAACGCCGCTTTCCTTTCTCAAATTGAACCTAAATGCATTGACGATGCCTTAAAAGATGATTTTTGGGTCATTGCAATGCAAGAAGAATTGAACCAATTTGAGAGGAATGAGGTATGGAAGCTTGTTCCTAGACCAAGTGACCACTTAGTCATAGGTACTAAGTGGGTCTTTAGAAACAAGCAAGACGAAAATGGTATCGTGGTTAGAAACAAGGCTCGATTAGTGGCCAAAGGTTTCAACTAAGAAGAAGGTATCGATTACGAAGAAACCTTCGCTCCCGTGGCTCGATTAGAAGCCATAAGGATGCTCCTTGCCTATGCTAGTAGTAATAATTTTAAACTATTTCAAATGGATGTTAAAAGTGCTTTCTTGAATGGTTTTATTTCCGAAGAAGTATATGTCGAACAACCTCCCGGATTTGAAAATTCTCTTCTTCCTAATCATGTATTCAAATTGACTAAAGCTCTCTATGGCTTGAAACAAGCTCCTAGAGCTTGGTATGAAAGGCTTAGTTCCTTTCTTATTTTAAATAATTTTACCAAAGGCAAGGTTAATACTACATTGTTTATTAAACATTTTGAAAATAATTTTCTTATTGTGCAAATTTATGTTGACGATATTATTTTTGGCTCTTCGGATGAATCACTATGTGAATCATTTGCCAAATGTATGAGTCATGAATTTGAAATGAGTTTAATGGGTGAATTAACCTTCTTTTTAGGATTACAAATCAAACAACTTAGTGATGGTATATTTCTTAACCAATCCAAATATACATTAGAATTGTTAAAACGATTTAACATGGATAATTCAAAAGCAATAAACACCCCTATGAGTACTGCAACTAAGTTAGATATGGATGAAAATAGTGAAAATTTCGATCAAAAAACATATAGGGGAATGATAGGTAGTCTACTCTACCTCACCGCGACTAGACCAGATATTATGTTTAGTGTAGGACTTTGCGCTAGGTTTCAATCTAATCCTAAATTATCTCATCTAAAGAGTGTTAAAAGAATATTTAGGTATCTTAAAGGAACTCCAAATTTTGGATTGTGGTATCCAAAATCTGAAAATTTTGATCTAATAGCTTATGCAGACGCCGATTTTGGCGGATGCAGGATCGATAGAAAAAGTACATCCGGAACATGTCAATTTTTAGGACATGCACTTGTTTCTTGGACTTCCAAGAAACAAAATTCAGTTACACTATCTACGGCGGAAGCCGAATACATTGCTGCAAAAGCATGTTGTGCACAAGTCATTTGGATGAAAAATACATTAGAAGACTATGGAATTCACTTTAAAAACATTCCCATAAAATGTGATAATACTAGTGTCATATGTCTTACTAAAAATCCAATTCAGCACTCTAGAACTAAGCACATCGACGTTAGGCATCATTTCATACGCGATCATGTCCTTAACAATGATGTTGTTCTAGGATTCATTGACACGAAGCATCAATTTGCAGATATATTTACAAAAGCTTTGAATGAAGACCAATTTGAATTCATTAGAAGGGAATTAGGTATGTTAAATTGTCCCTAAGAATAAACTTGTTTGA
This sequence comes from Musa acuminata AAA Group, assembly GCF_036884655.1. Lineage (NCBI taxonomy): Eukaryota > Viridiplantae > Streptophyta > Magnoliopsida > Zingiberales > Musaceae > Musa > Musa acuminata. Next base: position 4,848,450 of record NC_088336.1, on the reverse strand, counting down.
ATGGATTTTCTATAAAGTTTTTTATTCTCTCTCCATTCCTCGGTGACTTGTTAAATTATCTTATCCTATCTGGAGTCAAACACCGCTTCCATCTGATCAAGATTAATGATTTTATGATATTTTGAATCTCGAAATTGATTTTGATGGCTTGATTATGAGTTTCAAGTTGACGAATTGAATTTGAATGGATTTGTATTCGAATTATGATCTTGACTTATTGGAGTTACTACTTAAAATTTTTTTCTTATCCCAATCTCTTCTTTGTACATCTACAATTTTTGTTATTTATAAAAAGAAGAGATTTGATAATATGGATGAATGCTGAATTTTCCTTTAAGATGAACTCTGCGTAAATATTTTAGCATACTTAATTTTGAATGATAAAATCTTTGTATGATCAATGATAATATAGATGAGTGATGTATGATCAATGATAAAATCTTTGTATGATAAATTATGTGCTTCAAGTCTCATTCCCTTTTTGTTGATGACAAAGGGGGAGAAAAGTGATGACTTGTATCATTTTAATAGCATGACTTATATGAATTGCAAAAGCTTGTGTGATATGAATGTCTTATATGCCTTGCAAAATCCTTGAGAATATCACAAGATTGATTGATCATATTGAAAACATGCCTTACATCGATATCATGAAATTCATGTTGAAAATCTTTATCTCCTATCGTAGTAAAAATTGTCCCATATCATTTGACTTATGATTTTCATCGAAGTTTCGCATTTACTATTTCTTAATGAGAATAACGATAAGCTCTACGGTAAGAACTTATCAGTTTATGCTTGAATTCAATGGATGAAATTCAAGTGTTTTCATCTTCTCATAATATGGCATATAGATAGGGGGAGTTATGTTTAACTCCGTCATCAATTGATTGTCATCATCAAAAAGGGGGAGATTGTTGAATCTCGGATTTTGATGATGAAATCAATTGATGGGTTAATTGATCTAATCAATATTATTGAGTTAAGTGTGCAGGATTAACTACGATAACCAGAAAACACAAAGCAAGAATACCGGAGTCAAGATCGATGGACGTTTAAGAGTCCGAAGAATCGTCGGAGATGCTGCCGGAACCAACCGAGAAGAAATCGGGAACCTATCGGAATTTTCGGAAGTTCGCCGAAGAGATCGTCGGAGGTTCACGGAGATCACCAAGAAGGCTCGGCTACTCGTTAAAGTCATCACAAGATCGGGAGCTTGATGGGAGTCCGTCGGAAGAAGCTCGTCGGAAAGCTCGCCGAAACAAGACTCGACATTCGCGGTTGAAAGCTTGCTTAGGATGTGTTTTTGTTATATAGTTCACTTGTAATTAGGATTAGGATTAAGAGATAATCCTATATCCTGGTTAGGGGCCAACTGGGCCCAAAGTCAGATATGGTTTGGGCTTAAATTAAGCCAAACCAGTGAAATCGGAGTGCTAGGCGGTGGCACCGCCCAGCAACCGAGAGCTGGGCGGTGACACCTCCTTGGCTGGGCGGTTGCACCGTCCAGCACCAGAGCGCTGGGCGGTGGCACCGCCTGGCTGGGCGGTGGCACCTCCAGCATTCGGGAACCTAAAGAGAATTCAAATTTTGGAGCCCAAATTTGAATCCTCTTGAGGCCTATAAATACCCCTCTAATCTCAACTGAGAGAACAACTTTTTGAGAAGCATTTTGATTGAGAGAAAAGTCTTAGAAAGTCTTAGCAAGTCTTGTTTTCAATTTGCTAGAGAGTTCTCCTCCTTCTTTCTTATTGAAAATTTGTAAGAGGTTGAACTGCTTGTAAAAGGTTGTAAGAGGGGTGTTTACCCTTCCAATTCAAGAGATTTGCTAGTGGAAAGTGGGAGCCTCATCGAAGAGGGGAATCGCAAGTGGAGTAGGTCATTTGACCGAACCACTCTAAAAATCGGAGTAATCTCTGGTTTACATTTTATTATTGTCATTTACATTACTGCAAATCTTCTTACTGCTTTAGTTCCTTATTACCCTTGTTGCGCAACTTTAAGAATACGCTTTCAAGTTAAACTTTTCAAGTTCCGTTCTTATCGTACGAAATATTTTGTTAAAATCGAAGTTTTAATCCGCTGCACTAATTCACCCCCCCCTCTTAGTGCCGCTCCGATCCTAACAGTTGCTAGGCCTTGAGTGGTGCAGCGGGGGTTATATTGATGTGGAGTCGCAAGCTAGCAAGTGCATTTGCAGGAGGCAGAACAATGCATAGTTTGTTCAGCAAATCAGAATAGTCCAAGGGGATAGTGGTCTCTTAAACAAAGAGAGATGTTGCTCCAAAGGGATAGATATCCAGGAGGGATAAGTCATGGCTCTCCAGTAGGAGAATCATGTGCAACGGACCGCACAATTTGAGGAGTACCTCAAAAACAACAACTCCACGAAGCTCAATGGACCGAGCGAGTGGCGAGGAGTCATCGCATGATCTCGCTTGAGAGAATGCATTAGTGGATGCATTATGAGATCAAGTGGGGGAGCGACCCAAAGCAACATAAATGAAGGCAAACTTAGAGTCGATATGGAGATCAGACTCAAGGGAGGGATGACCCGTGGAATGATGGGCACGAGGGCCACAATCAACTCAATGCAAAATGAGGAGCGGAGTAACTTAGGTGTAACTTTGTGAAGTACCCAAGCCGTATGAAGTGAGCCAGCATAGAAGATGGAATATGGAGCGGAGGCACAAAGCTTTCCTTGGGTAGAGGTCAAGGACATAAACTCTTGTAGAGGCAAGAGTAGGATCATGTTGTTCCATGGTCCTTCATTCTGACGGAGCGGACTCATCTTGTATGGTTCCCAAAGACGAAGGGAGCTTTTGGGCACATACACCTTATCTCGGAGAAGCATTTGATGGAGGAACTAAGGCGACTCAACTTACAGAGGCAAAGTTAGGTTCAATAGGCCTTGGCACGGGGCAAGAGGACGTGAAGGCGGGTCCTCTTGAAGAATATGCCACAATGTTGCCATTTAAGTTGCTTAAAGGAAGCGGTGCGCAGCGAAGATTGTGCTGGTAGGGGTAGAGGCCCAGGATCCAGAAAATGGTGCACTAATTGCAGCGAAGTCGGTGGATTTCGGGAGCTACTAGGCGATGGACTATCCTAGAGCGGTGCTTCATCTAGGTGTGACCCAAGAGTGGGTGGATGAAGGTCGATTGCCAAAGGAGCGAACAAAATCAAAGGTGGAAGAGACCCTATGATGTATTAGCAGAGGCCACACATGGAGGGATCACAATTCGAATTCATCCCACAAGGATCAGAATACAATAGAGATGTCACCAGGAGGCAACAGGGTGCAGCGGATCATGGTGGAACAGTTCGTGGCAATGCGATAAACATGAGAAAGTCCCATGAGGGACTATATCATACGGATGTATGATCGAGAGCTACTGGAAGCTCCACTTTGGTGAACAACACGACGACAAGAAGGGCTATGGATTCAAGGAGTGAAGGTCATGGTACTATAGAGGCGAGTCTTCCATGCGTGCATCGAATTTTACATCGGATGAAAACCTTGGTCATCAGCATATGGGGGCTATGTTCCACCGAGGGAAAAGTTCGAATGCAAGTACTAGTGAGTCCCATGGGAGGGACTTGATCATGCAGAGGTATGATCGAAGAAGCTAGAGAGTTGGACTGCTCCAGAGCCCATATTCGCTTAAGGGAGCCCGGCAAATCAGAGGACAAGATCTAGTAAGCGAACGTTGCTACCAAGGAAGCTAAGGAGAACAGAATCAGTGCAAACCCTACAACGTGATGGCAGAGGCTATGCATGGGAGTTGTAGTCTGTCTTTCCATCGACCAAAGGGAGCTGCTTGGAGAACACAAAGGTGTTGAAGCAAAGGGTCAAAAGGGGCAGGGAAGCGACGATGAGTTCAGAGGGACTTAGCTACCCAAAATCAAGCATCAGTTAGAATGGAGGTGGACTCAGAGGAGTGCCATAGAGACATATCTACTGATCATGAAGAAAAGGGATGTAGATGCGAGGCCATGGATAGTAGGGCCAAGGGCATGGCAGCGCCATAGTACGCAGAGGTGGGACTTCTGTGAAAGTCATTGATCCCTTGCTCTCATGGACAGAGAGCGCTTGGTCATGAAAGGGGCTGAGGAGGTGGAGCATGCAAAGACAAACTCCAAGTACCGAGACAAGGCTGAAGGGCAGAGGCCAAGGAACTTTGTAAAACCGGTGTCAACGAGATTCTCATTAAGATAGCCGAAAGTGAAGGACTTTGGGTCATGCAAGAGTGCACAACTAAGGAACGAAGCAGGCAGTACGCAGTGCTATACCTTTGCTGCTCAGTAGAGTAGGTGACCGGGTTGATGGAGAAGACGGTACAATCCCAAAGGCGACCAAAACTATTAGAGACTTACTTCAAGTTGGGGTGAAAACTACCTGCATTCCAGAAGTTTGATTGAGAAGGTGAATCATAGTAGCTAACTCAACGCAAGAGTGCAAACAACTTTGAGTGCTTCAGAAGTGTGAGCAAAGAGCAAGCGAAGGCTAGTAACTGGCTCGTTGCATGGAGTACAACCCTTGAGGTGGCGGGTGAAGTCAAGTAACCATTACCTTCTCAACTCTTAAGAGAATGGGTGAAACCGAGTACCCCAATTCTCTTATCTATCCAGCAGAGGAGCTCTGCATAGGTTCAAAGATCCTTAGAAGATATTAGAAGACAATAGTTGTCAAATCCTCACCAATGATGATTAGTACTACTGAGAGTAGATTATCCACTTCATTTCCCAACAGAATACCAATTAAAAGCATAAGTGATACGAGTCTACTTGGAAGTGGCAACTTAGTGAGTATATCAATGGCATAGGATGCATTTCGGAACATATCAACGGCGTGTGAAATGTTACGGAGCATATCAATGACATATGAAGCATTTCAGAGTATATCAAGGGTATATAAAATATTTTGGAGCATATCAATAACAAATGAAATATTTCAGAACATATCAAAGAACAAATATGAACAGAAGCTCAAACGTCGCATATGATGTTGTATATATTTCATTCTTATCCAAAGCACATATAGAAGTATATAACCAAAGCTCTGGATATCATATCAAATAGATAGAAGGTGAAGTGGGATCCCAAACATAATCTCCCACGTTTGGGAGCATCATCTATCCACGTTTGGATGAAACAAGAGGAGGCCAGCAAAGCATCGCGGGCTCTAAGCATATACCCTTTACCATTTCTGGTGAAGGTCCAGATAATCCCTTTACCATTTCTAGCAAAGGTCCATATAATCCCTTTACTATTTCTAGTAAAGGTCCAAATAATCCTATAAACACTAGAGTATAAAAGAGTATTATGAACAATAAAGTTGACATATATCGAAAACACATGCGGAACAGTAGAATGCATGTGTCTATACGAAACATTACGATACAAACATGAAGTTTACATAACATATTCAGGTATGCAAATACTTGTAAGATAAGAGTATACAAGAATTTGAAGTAATAATATAAAGCTCAACTGAAGTATGGATTTTAGTCGAAATCAATTTCCAAAGAGACGAAACAAGAATAGGCAAAATCGATAAAAGCTTGATTCTGACATAATTTGAAAGGCACATTATATGAATTATTTAGATAACCAATTATACTCTAAATTATATAAATTAGGGTCATTCGAAATATGTATTAATCTAGTTTTAGATAAATCAAGTTTTGTATGAATAGTAGTTTCCCACAAGGAGTTATAAACAATTTAGTAACCAAAGGTCAGAGAACATTATCTCTGGTTTATAGAATTCATAGAGTTGATTAGAATAGATAATTAAATAATAATTTATACTCCAAATCATTCAAATCAGATATTCAAAGAAATTTTTATGAGTCTAGTTTTCAATAAATCAGGTTTCATATAAATCAGAGTTTTCAACAAAGAGTTATAAGTAAGAGAGTACTGAAAGGTCAAAACTGACAGTCTCTATTTTACAGATTTCATAGGGTTAATTGAAATAATAGTTTCGGTAGGTAAATAGACTCCAAATTTATCAATCTTTGTATCAAAAGAAAGAGCTATGAGTCTATTTTCATATGCATTTATTTTTTTTCTAGAATCAAGAATTTGTACATAAAGTTATGGCTAGAATAATACAGAAAGGTCAAATCTCAAAAAATTCTAGATTCATAGTTTTATTCCCAAATGACAGAAATATGAAGCTAAAATCTTCCATAGTTTTCAAAATTAAGATGAAATCAGAGATCAAGATTTATGTTGGAAGGGGTTAGAACACTTGTTTTTAAAAAGTTTGATTCCCAAATAGGGGGAATTGATACAAAACCTCAAGCAAAATAAAGCTTCTTCTCCTTCTTCTATTTCAATTCCTCTTCCCTTCTCCTCGCAAACCCACGTTGGCTACAACTCTTAAGTTTTTCTCCTTTAATTTCTCCTCTAATGCATTAGATTTGGTGAATATAAGGATTGCAAGGTGGCAAGCATGCATGAAAGAGATTTATGTGTCATCCACAGAACAAACTTAGGTGGCATCATTGGGTTAGCTAGTGACACATATCCGCCATTTAAAAAAAAAAACATAATATGAATCTTTTATAAATCATATTACATTTCTAATATTTATATTTAGGTCCCTACATTACAAATAGGCCCTTACAAAATTTTTAAAAATGGGGGATGTTACAAGGGGGGTGAATTAGTGCTTTCATAAAGTTATGATTTTAAAAATTTGTTCGATGAAAATCGATATCGAAAGTATGCTTGACTTAGAGTATGAGTAAGTGTAATAAGTAATTAAATAAAAAATCAATAGCAATGAAAAGCATAACGGAAATGCACATAGAATTTATAGTGGTTCGGTCATCAGGACCTACGTCCACTCCCAATTTCTCCTCTATCAAGGCCACCGACTTTTACGAACGATCTTCTTTTGATGGACGAAGATCAACCACTCTTGTTACAACTTTTTCTCCTTTTCATAGACTTAAGAAAAAATATTTATAAGTCTCACACCTCTCTTAGAATGAGCTCTAAACTTTAAAGAGGGGAATACTCAACATTTTTCAAGAGTTTACAACTTAGAATCACAAGCCTTTTTATTCACTTTTCTTTCTAACTTAAGCAAGAATGAGTGGAGTATTTATAGGCCCTAAATGGCTTAAAAAATTGAGCCAAAAAGAACCATCCCTGGGTTTTCAGGGTCCTAACAGTACTATCGCCAATGTTGGGTGGTACCACTGCCCGTAGCACTAACCACAAGTAGTACTACTGCTTGACTCCCTAAAAGATCATGTACTAGAGGTACTACCACCAGTCTAGGTGGTACCATCGCTGGGTCTTCCAGAAAATGTACACTTCATACATTCTAGCTCATAGGTAGTTCCACCGCTTGGTTTGGTAGTGCCACTGCCTAACCCAACTATGAGTCACTGAATGAGCTTTCCAATCGGCCCAAATCAGCCTTGATTCAGGCCCAATAGGCCCCTAATAAAGTTAACATGGTTACACCCAAAACTAACTCAATTAAAACCTAAACTACGATGAATAAGACAACTGATTACAATTATGAATCATATATTGTTTGGCATGTCATTGATTCATCTGACACTTCGTCCGAACTTTTGATGCATCATCCAAGCCTTTGATGTATTGCCTAATCCATTGACATGTTGACTCCCGTAACATCCGATCTTGGCGCAATGTCTAATTCTTCCAGCCCGATGCCCGATCTCTAACTCCGGCACAAATTTTGATTCTCTTACTTCAATCAATTTACCTTTTTATGATTGAAGATAGTCTTGCATCACTTTTCTAAAATATAGATTAGATCACAAACTTATCAATTGATTTTATCATCAAAATATGATATTCAACAATCTCTCCCTTTTTGATGATGATAACTAATTGATGACGAAGTTTAACTATACTCCCCCGATCTATATGTCATATCGAAAGAAACTTGAATTCAAAAAAATGATACCCTTCTAATCATAATATCTTTAAATTCAAGTCAACACAATTTTAATGAAGGTGACTTTCACACTTCATATGCATACATCATATGCATCATCATGATAAAATCATGAGTATTGCATGCATAATTTCAAACCATCAAGGTTTATTACAACATGCATAATTCCAAAATATTAAAATTTTAAATCTTCATCATAACTTCTCCCCCTTTGTCATCAACAAAAAGGAGAAAAGTACAACTAGCAAGTTTTTGAAACATGCAAGCTAGTAAGTTTTACTTCTCTTTGAAGTATGAAAGCTAGCATGTTTTTGCTTCTTTAAGATGTGTAAGCTAGTAGTTTTTGCTTCTTGAGATGTGCAAGCTAGCACTTCTCTCTCTCCTTTGTCATTATTAAAAAAGAGAAGAAATGAAGGATTCAATGGTGCAAAAATGTTTCAATCATCACATGAAAAATGAAAGATCAAGTCGTGAATACCGAAAGATCATGAATCATTTTGACAAATCTCTTTGTTTGTAAATAGCAAAAAGAAGGAATCATAAAAAATGATCTTAATTCAAAAGAAAACTCAAGTCATGAAAACCAAGAAATCAAGATAATTATCTATAAAATATATGAGAAGAATTCATGCATTTGGAAGATTCAACATGCCTAATTCTCTTCTAATAAAATCAAATTGTTCCTCATTTAATGGTTTCGTAAAAATATACACTAATTGATATTTTGTGTCAATAAAATCTAAAGATACATCATGATTATTAATATGATATCTAATAAAATGATGTTTAATATCAATGTGTTTAGTTCTAGAGTATTGAATGAGATTCTTTGTTAAATAAATAGCATTAGTATTATCATATTTTATAGGAATGTTTTTCAAGTAATGTCCATAGACTTCTAAAGTATTTTTCATCCATATAACTTGTACACAATATACACCTGCTACTACATATTCAGCCTCGGTTGTAAATAATGCAATAGAATTTTATTTCTTGAAAGATTAAGAAACAAGTGCATGATATAAGAGTTGACATATTCTAGATGTGCTTTTCCTATCTATTCTACATTCAGTAAAGTCAGCATCAACATAAGCAATCAATTCAAAATTTTTAGATTTTGGATACCATAATCATATATTAGGAGTTCCTTTTAAGTATCTAAAAATTCTTTTAACTACTTTAAAGTGAGATTGTTTTGGATTAGATTGAAATCTTACACAATGTCCAACACTAAACATAATATTAGTTCTAGTTGCTGTGAGGTATAGTAAACTACCTATCATACCTCTATAAGTCTTTTGATCAAAACATTCCCCTTCATTGTCCATATGTAATTTCATAGAGGTGCTCATTATGTGTTAATGGCCTTAGTACTCTCCATATGAAATCGTTTTAATAGAGTGAAAGAATACTTTGTTTGACTAACAAAAGTTTTATCACTTAGTTGCTTAATTTGCAATCCTAAAAAAAATATCAATTCACCCATTAAACTCATTTTGAATTCTTAGCTTATACTGTTGGTAAAAGACTCACAGAAAGACTTATTTGTAGAACCAAAAATAATATCATTAACATAAATTTAAATAATAAAAAACTTATTTTTAAAATATTTAATAAATAATATGGTATCAATCTTGCCTTTCAAAAAATCATTCTCAATAAGAAATGAACTAAGTCTCTCATACCAAACCCTTGGGGCTTGCTTCAATCCATAAAGAGCCTTAGATAACTTAAAAACATGGTTTGGAAAAAGAACATTCTCAAATCCGGATGGTTGCTCAACATAAACTTCTTTGGAAATAAAGCCATTAAGAAAAGTACATTTGACATTCATTTAAAATAACTTATAATTATTACAATATACATAGGCAAGGAATATGTATATGGCTTCAAGTATTACCATAGGAGTGAAGGTTTCTTTATATTCAATACATTCTTCTTGGTTGAAACCATTTGCCACTAATCTAGCATTGTTTCGAACTACAATACTAAGTTCATCTTGCTTATTCCTAAAGACCTATTTAGTGCCAATTACAAGATGGTCACTAGGTCTAGGAATAAGCATCCACACCTTATTTCTCTCAAAATAATTTAATTCTTCAAGCATTGTAAAGACGCATAAATTAACTTTTAGAGTATCATCAATTCATTTAGGTTCAATTTGAGACAAAAAAGCAGCATTAGTATAAAAATTTATAAATGAAGAATGAGTTTGAACACCTTTCGATATATCTCCAATGATTAGCTCCTTAGGATGAGCATCTACATACTTCCATTCCTTTCCTTGGGTAAGGATTATTTGGAAGTAGATGCATCCAAATTGCTTGGGAGAGAAGAATTTTCATTTAAATTCAAAGTATCAAAATCAAAATCATTATCAAGATCATTTTTCTTAAATTTAGAAAACTCATTAAAAACAATATGGATATATTCCTCAATAACCAAGGTTCTTTTATTAAAAACTTGAAGTATTTGAAATAAAGGAATATCCAAGAAAATTGCTTTCATTAGATTTTGCATCTAATTTTCCTAAGACGTCCTTTTTATTTCAAATAAAACATTAACAACCAAAAACTTTAAAATATGAAATGTTGGGTATTTTATTATTCCATAATTTATAAGGAGTATTAGATAGTAGTGGTATTACGAGAATCTTGTTCATGATAGAGCATGTCTTGTTAATGGCTTCGGCCTAAAAATATTTGGGTAGGCTATGTTCATTAAGCATGGTTCTTGCCATCACTTGTAAACTCCTATTTTTTCTCTCAAAAACTCCATTTTGTTGTGGATTTCTTGGAGTAGAAAAATTATGGTCATACCAATTTAAATCATAAAAATCTTGAAAATCATAATTTTTAAATTCACCACCATGATCACTGCGAATAGAGGAAATAATAAAACCCTTTGTATTTTGAACTAGTTTATAAAACTTTGAAAAATATTTAAAGCAATCACTTTTATGTACTAAGAAGTATGTCCAAGTATATCTACTATAATCATTAACAATCACAAAAGTGTATTTACTACCTCCTAGACTTGTGATATCATTTGGTCCAAATAAATCCATATGAATTAATTATAGTGGTCTAGAGGTACTTAATTGATTTTTAGACTTAAAGCTACTCTTTATTTTTTTACCTAGTTGGCATGCATCACAAACTTTATATTTGAAAATTTTAATTCTAAGCATACCTCTTACAAGTTCTTTAGTTGTAATTTATGAAATTAGTTTTATCCTTGCATGATGTAATCTCCTATGCCAAAGCCATGCATCATCGTTTAAAACTGGAAAGCAAGTTTCATCACAAAAATCATTAAGATTAATAGTATATACATTATTAGTTCTTAAGACAATCATAGATCTATTTTTGTGTGGTATCTCTATAATGCAAGCATTAGATTCAAATTTGATATTATAACCCTTATCACACAATTGACTATTGCTTAGTAAGTTATATTTTAAATTTTCTACTAATAAAATATTTTTAATTAAGAGGTTTGATTTGTTTCCTATATTTCCTTTACTAATAATTTTTCCTTTATTGTTATCTCCGAAGGTGACATATCCTTCGTCTTGGCTAGTGAGCTTAGATAAATGTGTTGGATCTCTGGTCATGTGCCTTGAGTATCCACTATCAAGATACCATCTCTTACTCCTAACTTTTGATTATAGATATATATACAAAAAAAAAGAGGGTTTGCTTTAGGAACCTATTTAACTATGGGTCCCTCATGAATATATCCACATATCTTGACTATTGGCATTAAGTTATTTATGGTTCCTTTAGGAATTCAAACTAATTTTTGTGAGCTATATTTTTTAAATGAACATTTATAAGCATAATGACCACATCTATCATAAAAATTATATTTAATTTTAGGGAAAACACGTAATGTGGGTCTTTTAACAAATATAGTCGGCTTTTGTTGAGTGTTACTCACAAAGCTTATTCATTCTTTTCTATGTACATGACCTTTGTTAGCAAGGTTCATGTTTTATGATTTGTTTGAAATTTTAAAATTTTCTAATACTTATTGTAATACCACATTTTCCTTTTTGACTAAGTCTAACTTTTCACAGTTAGTACAAGAGGTTAACATACAATTATTTTTTAAAATTTTAAATTTATTAGAGAGAGAAGCATGATCTTTTTTTAGCAATTTATATTTCTTACCAACTAATTTAAAATCATCATATAAATCATGAAAAGCATCAAGTAATTCATCATAAGATAAATGAGTTTCGTTTGAGTTACATACCTCGTTATTGAGAGCCATCAAAGCGTAGTTTGCCATCTCATCTTCATTGGTTTATTCTTCATCTTAAGTGTTTTTTTCATCTTTTGTGCTTGCATCTTCTTCTTTGGTTATGGACATTCACTTTTAAAGTACCCCGGCTTCTTGCATTCATAGTAGATTATTGTGTCCTTTTTTAGTTCATTTTTGTTCTTAGTATCTTGTTTTATAAGATTTGTTTTGTTTCTTTTTATGAAATTTTTAAATTTTTTTGTGAGGAGTGCCAAGTCATCATCATCACTTGACCTTTCGATTGAGTGGTCTTTTTTGGTTCTAAGTGTTATATTCTTCTTGTTCTTTGGAAGGTTGTTCTTATGTTCATCATATGCCTTGCAAGTCATTTCATAGGTAATTAATGACCCTATGAGTTCTTCAGGAGGAAAATAGTTAAAATCTTTTGCTTCTTGAATAGTAGTTACCTTTGGATCCTAATTTTTTGGAAGAGAACGTAAAATTTTATTAACAAGTTCAAGATTAGTAAAAGATTTTCCAAGAGCTTTTAAACTATTGACAACATCCATAAAATGGGTATATATGTTACCAATAGTTTCGCTTGGCTTCATTCGGAATAATTCATAGCTATGCACCAAGAGATTAATTTTAGATTCTTTAACTTTACTTGTGCCTTTATGTGTAACTTCAAGTTTGTTCCAAATATCATGTGCAGTTTCACATATAGAAACATGACTAAACTCAGTTTTGCCTAAAGCACAAAATAAAGCATTCATAGCTTTAGCATTTAAAGAAAATGATTTTTTCTCTAGATCATTCTATTTTTTATTCATTGATCTAGAGGATTTTTGAAAATTACATTTGATAATATTTTATAAATCGAAATCCATAGAAATAAAAAAAATCCTCATTTGTGTTTTTCAATACATGTAGTTCATCCCATTGAATATAGGACAAGTGATATAGTGACCCTCTTGATTGCTAGCAAAAACCATTTAATCTCTCTTGGGTGTTAAACCAATTGAGAGAAACTTGGCGCTAATACCAATTGTTAGGATCGTAACGATACTAAGAGGAGGGGGGGAGGGGTGAATTAGTGTTGTTGTAAACTTGTGATTTTAAAAATTCGTTCGATGAAAATCGATATTAAAAGTGTACTTGACTTAGAGTATGAGTAAGTGCAATAAGCAATTAAATCAAAAAGCAATAGCAATGAAAAGCATAAAGGAAATGTACACTGAATTTATAGTGGTTCGGTCGTCGCGACCTACGTCCACTCACGATTCCTCCTCCGTTGAGGTCATCGGCGTTTACTAATGATCTTCTTATAATAGGCAAAGACCAACCACCCTTATTACAACTCTTTTTCCTTTTTATAGGTTTAGGAGATAACCTTTACAAGTCTCACACCTCTCTTAGAATGAACTCTAAACTTTAAAGAGGAAGAGGGGAACACTCAATACTTTTCAAGAGCTTACAACTAAGAATCACAAGCCTTTTTATTCACTTTTCTTACTAACTCAAGTAAGAATGAGTGGGGTATTTATAAGCCATAAATGACTTCAAAAATGAAGCCAAAAAGTCTCATCCCTGAGTTTTCGAGGTTTTGGTGGTACTACCACCAGTGCTGGGCAGTACCACCACCTGTAGCACTGACCATTGGTGATACTATCGACTAATCTAGGCAGTAGTACCGCCTGACTGTCTAGAAAACTATGTACTAGTGGTACCACCATCGGACACTAGCAGTACCACCGCCGGGTCTTCTAGAAAATGAACACTTCATATGTTCTAGCTCATAGGCAATTCCATCGCTTGGTTTCATGGTGCCATCGCCTGACCCAACTGTGGGTCACTGAATGGGCTTTCCAATCGGCCCAAATCATCCCTGATTTAGCCCTAATGGACCCCTAATTGAGTTAGCATGGTTACATCCAAAACCAACTCAATTAAGACCTAAACTACGACGATTAAGACACAACCGATTATAATTATGAATCTTATATTGTCCGACATGTCAATGGTTCATCTGGCACTTCGTCTGAACTTCTAACATGTCATTTGAACCTTCGATGTATTGCTCAATCCATCGGCATGTTGACTCTCACAACATCTGATCTTGACACAATGTCCGATTCTTTCGACCTGATGCCTAATCTCTAACTCCGGCCCAACATCTAATTCTCCTACTTCAGTTGATTTGTCTTTTCATGATTAAAGATAGTCTTATATCACTTTTCTCAAATATGGATTAGATCACACACGATCAATTGATTTCAACATCAAAATCTAGGATTTAACAAGGAGTTCTCTGGGAGAATCTGATTAGAGTGAGACTCGGATAGATTTTATATGGGCCTGACTGCACCATGCCCGGTATACAATCTCTGGGATATTAGATGGATGAGAGATCATAGATACATGATTATTGAGGACAGACAGATCCAATGGATTAGATCCCTCTGTACTATCTAGGGACTATAGCGTAGTGGCCTAGTAAATCTATAGTCGATGAGTTGAGTGAATTATTTTAGGGATCATAATTTATTGAGTCAGAAAGAGTTCTATCAGGTGTATCTAACAGCCAACTTAGTGTTAGGTCACACATATATGATGGACAATACGATGAATAGTGGATAAGATATGGGATATTCGATAAGCCCCTTTTTTAATAGATCCTTGTGAGAGACTTAATAGAGCTTAGAATGGTTATTTGATGGGGATTCAAATATTGGGAAATCTTGAGGTGATATCACATGCGTAGCAGAAGAACAGAAAAGAAAATCCTATATTTCAACATAAAGGTTTCAGCATCATGCGAAGATTAATGTGCAAAAAATAAGCGAAACCAAAAACTACAAATATAAGAAAGTTGTGTTACCTAGGGTGATCGTATATCCCTAAATTTCTACAAATCTATGGGAGAGGATGAAGGAGGTCAACTGTCATCTCTAGCGGTGATCCACATAGTAGGGGTTGCGAAGACGCTCCTAAAATCACTGTCCAAATCTCCACATGCCCCAAATAGGGGTTGTTGGCTGAGGAGGAGAAGGGAAGAGGAGAATAGGAGGTGGCAGCCAAAAAAGGGTTTAGCCTATGGCCCTTTGGTTCCCTCCTATTTATAGAAGTCCCCTTGTCAACTTAACCCTAATGGATCCTGCCCTATTGGATACTGGATCTTCATCCAACTACCCAAGCCTCTTAGATTAGTGGGTCTCTACCTAATAATCTCTTATTAGCTCTTATTGGATCTCATCCATATGATCCAATAATTCAAGGGCTTATTGAATATCCAATAAAATAAGGGCTCCAACGGATATTTTATATCCAAACCACTACTCATAGCAACACCTACCATATGTGTGTGACCCTCTAGGCCTAATATCAAGCTGGCCATGAGTCATACCTATCAGAAATCCTTCTAGCTCAGTGAATTATTATCACCATAATAATTCACTCAACTCATCGACTATGGATGTACTAGGCCACTATGTTACAGTTTGCAAACGATATAGGAAAATCCAATCCATTCGACCTATCTATCCTCAGTTACCGTATATCTATAATCCCTCATCCATCTAATATCCCAAAAATCATATACCGGGCATGGTGCTATCAAGCCCAAACAGTTTCTACTTGAGTCTCGCTCTAATCAAATTCTCCTAGAGAACTCTTTCTCTCTCAATCCGAATGACCTTGGTCAGGGATTTGCCTAAGCAAGAATACATGGGATATTCCTCTTAATACAACAAGAGTGAATGATCCTCTATTGACACTCAATTGCCCTTGTAAGGTTGGCTACCACTCCCAATGACCGATTGTGCTAGATTTGGAACTTCTAGGTCTATAAGTTTAGTATCAAAAAGTGGAGTACTCATATAGGACAACCTATATGTTGATCTTATGTTTCACTCCTTACCAGATTCCTTTTCACAGTTCATAATAAATTATAATATAAATAAGCTTGAGGTGACTCTCCCTAAGCTCTTTAATATGTTGAGAGAGGTAGAGAGCACTATCAAGAAAGAGAAGCCAATTCACTATAATAGTGAGACTAGAAAGTAAAAAAAGATAGAAAAGTTCCTTAAGAAGGATAAGGGCAGACTGGGTAAAGAAACGATTACTAAAAAGGACTCAGCAAAGGACAAAAGGCCAATGCTTCCACTATAGCAAAGATGGGTAGTGGAAGAGGAACTGTAAATAGTACCTTACAAAGAGGGCGAGATAGAAGCTTGGAGAAGCTTCAGGTACTTTCATGATTAGTCTCTATTTGTCAAACTCTTATGATAACACATGGGTATTGGATACCGGTAGTGTTTATTATATTTGTAATTCGTTGCAAGTTCTAGCAAGACCTAGGAGATTGGCGAGAGGCAAGATAGACCTCAAGATGAGCAATGGAGTAAAAGTTGCTACAGTAGCTATTGGTGAGGTCACCCTATATCTACCTGGTGGAGCTATTTGATGCATGCTATTTTGTTTCTTCTATTATCCAAAACATTATTTCCAATTCATGTTTAATAGTTAGTAGATATAAATTAGTTTTTGAGAACAATGATTGTTCAATAAGTTCCAACTAAGTCAATAGTGTCTACACCATATAAGATATGGAAATGGAAGAAGCTTGATTTTAAGGTTATTAAGATTTGGGGCTGCCTTGCCCACGTTAAAAGACACAACCCCGATAAGTTAGAATCGAGGACGGAGCGGTGTAAGTTCGTGAGATACCCCAAGAAAACTTGTGGGTATTATTTCTATCATCTCGAGGATCAAATGATCGTTTCAGCCAAGAGAGTGGTTTCTTGAGAAGGAACACATTTTTGGAAGAGACAATGAGAGCATGATAGAGTTAAGCATGGTTAGAGAACCTAGCTCAAGCATCATTCCATAGCTCGAGTCTGTTCAAGTACCTAGCACACAAGTTCTGACTTTACGTAATGTCTAGCAAAGTATCCCATCCTTCTAAGAGATATATATGACATATCAGAGGAGAGGATATTGAGAATATTGATCCTCAAACCTAGAAGGAGGCTATTACGAGTATAGACTTTGGGAAGTGACAAGAAACCATGAATTCTGATATGGATTCCATGTATTCCAACAAGGTTTGAAACCTAGTTGATGCACCCAAGGGTATTGTACCCATCAATTGCAAGTGGATCTTCAAGAAGAAGATCGGAGTAGATGGAAAGGTAGAGACCTATAATGCAAGACTAGTGGCTATGGGGTATCGTCAAAGGCAAGATGTTGACTATGACGAAACCTCCTCACCCGTAGCTATGCTAAAATCAATCTGAATTCTATTAGCTATTCCAGCACACTATGATTATGAGATCTAATAGATGGATGTGAAAACCACGTACCTCAATGGCAACCTCGAGGAAGAGGGATATATGATACAACCTAAGGGATTCGTATCCAAGGACTGCCTATAAAGGGTGTATAGGTAGCTTAGGTCCATTTATAGACTAAAGTAAGCTTCCTGAAGTTGGAACATAAGATTTAATGAGGCAATCGGATCTTATGACTTCGTTAATAATGAAGATGAGCCTACGTGTATAGGAATGTAAGTGGGAGTGCTATCACATTCTTGGTGTTATATATGGACGACATCCTGATCATTGGAAATGATGTAGGAATGCTATCCATAGTAAAAACTTAGTATCTAAACACTTCTCTAAGAAGGACTTAGGGGAAGCATCCTATATCTTGGGGATTCAGATCTATAAAGATAGATCCAAGAGGATGCTTGACTTATCCCAATCCAAGTACGTAGATACTATTGTCAAAAGTTTTCGCATGGTAAATTCCAAGAGAAGTCTCATACCGATGAGACATGGGATATTGCTTTCTAGAAGTATGTCCCCAAAGACTCCTGAAGAAAGGATGAACATGGATAGGATATCCTATGCCTCGATGATAGGGTCCATCATATATGTCATGCTATATACTAGACCTAATATAGCGTATGCTCTGAGTGTCTCGAGTAGGTATCTAGCATATCCAAGCTTGGAGCATTGGAAAGTAGTAAAGTGTATCCTTAAGTACTTGAGAAAAACTAAGGATCTTTTACTAGTATATGGAGGTAGTAGCCTCATGGTTGAAGGCTACACAGACTCGAGTTTCAAATCTGATATTGATGATAACAAGTCTAATTCAGGGTATGTGTTCACTCTGAATGAAGGAGCAATATGCTGGAAGAGTTCCAAGTAAGATACTACTATTGACTTGACCATCGAGGCGGAGTACATTACTGCAGCAAAGGCAGTAAAGGAGGGAGTCTAGACGAAGAAGTTCATCATAGATCTGGGAGATGTGTCGAGCAGCGAGGATATGATTCTATTAGAACCCTTACGAATTCTAAGCTTGGGGTTGATCTCTTTAGGGGATCGACCTCCTTAGAACTCTATAGGGGTTCCTTCCCCCAAGTTGCTGCTCAAGGCTGCTAAGAAAGATTCATCTATTGCTTGTCAAAAGACGATGAATACATGATAATTTATAGGGCTTTTAATCCCCAACTCCTAATATGACTCCTACTCAAGACTTCTACTCAATTATGACTCCTACTCAAGATTACTATTGCTTCTCTAAGAAGCAACCTCCAAACTAATCCTATCCTTAACCGGCCTCTTCATCTCTTTAATAGGGGTTGACTAGTTAGGTTTTACATGAATTCCCCTTTCAATGAAACTCAATTAGGACTCTCATAGCTAGAGTCCTAATAGACCCGCGCCCTCTTAAAATCAGCCTTGTCCTCGAGGCTGACGATCTATGAATTATAAGAATTTGATCTTCAAGTCGTCATATTTCTCCCAAGTGGCATCTTCAATTAGTAGGTTCGCCCATTGTATTAGCACTTCAGTAGTGGGTCATTGTCGTCGAGTCACGATCCGTCGATTAATAATGACAGTCGGTTGGGTCTAGAGTTCTTCTTGGGTAGTCATATTTGGTAAATGGCTTTGGGCTATCTCGTTTTGTCCCAACTTGAGCTTTAAACATGACACATGGAAGACTGGATGGATTCGGGAGTTGGTGGGTAAGTCCAATCAGTATGCTACCACTCCGATGTGCTCCAAAATTTGGTCGGGTCCATAGAACCGAGGTGAAAACTTCATAGATGCTCTGGTCTGGATTGATGTTTGCTTGTATGTCTAGAGCCATAGGAAGACCCAATCTCCTATTGAAAATTCTCTTTCGTTTTTGTGTTGATCATATTGTTGTTTCATCCTTGATTGAGCTGCAGTGAGATTATCTTTTAACAACTTTAGCATTTTGTCTCTGTCCTGTAGTTCCCTATCTGCTTTTTCTATTTTAGAGGTGCCCAACACATATTTTGGGATCACAGGGTGAGGTCGGCCATACATAGCCTCATAGGGAGTACATTTTGTAGATTACTGATAAGTTGTATTATACCTCCACTCGGCCCAGGGAAGACACTTTGTCCACTCTTTTGGTTGGTCACTGGTGAAGCATATAAGGTATGTCTCCAAGCACCTGTTCACCACTTCAGTTTGACCGTCGATGTGGGTTATACGCCGTACTCATTTTCAATTTAGTGTCCTGCATCTGGAATGACTTTGTCCAAAATCTGCTTGTGAAGATCCTATCACAATCACTTACAATAGATCTCAGCATCCCATGCAATTTTACAATATTCTCCATATAGATTTGAGCAATACTAGAAGTAGTGTAGGGATTATGAACAATGCAAAAGTGAGCATACTTTGTAAGGTGATCCACCACGACAAAAATTATACCATTTCTTTGTGATGAGGGAAGCCCTTCGATGAAGTCCATTGATATATCAGTCCATATTGAGTCTGGGATGGGTAAAGGTTGCAGCTTTCTGGGACTTGCTACTGTCTCGCCTTTATGTCGCTGACATACGTCACATTGTGCCATAAATTTAGCAATAATATTTTTCAACCCTACCCAATAAAATTTTTGCTTAATTCTCTTATAGGTTCTAAGGAACCTATAGTACTCGGCCGTAGGTGTGGAATGCATCTCTTGAAGGCGGCTCTTTATGTAAGTAGAATTTGGCACAAGCACAATGCGTCTCTTATAGCATAATTATTTTAAGTCCCAATTGTAATGAGCCACGGAACTTGGTGTTTCCTCTAATTTTTTTATAATCTTGTTGGTCTACAGATCTTTCTACCATTCCCTCTTAATATCCTTAAGAAAGTCACTGGTCGGAAGTGAAACGATCGAAAATTTAGCTTGCTCGGATAGCCGTGAAAGTGCATTTGGAACAACATTCTCTTTCCCCTTTTTGTAAGTTATTTCATAATCATATCAAATAAGCTTTATTACCCATTTTTGCTACTCAAGAAAAGATATCTTTTGCTCCAAGAAATATTTTAGGCTTTTATGGTCGGTCTTGATTTGAAAGCGTCGCCCAATCAAATACGGTCTCCATTTGGTCACCGCATACATAATCGCGAGCATCTCCTTATCGTAAATAGTCATCCTGAGATGGGAAAGAGATAACGCCTTATTGGTATAAGTGAGGGGGAGGCCATTTTGCAGTAGTATAGCACCAATTCTGACTCTGAAGGCATTGGCTTCAATAACAAAAGTCTTGCCGAAGTCGAGTAGCGCTAGTACGGGCGTTGTCATCATTGTGGCTTTAAGTTCGTCAAAGGTGTTGGTGGCTTTGTCCGACCATTGGAAAGCATTTTTTTTCAGCAAGGAAGTAAGGGGTGCACTGATCTTTCTATATTTTTTCACGAACTTGCGGTAGTAGCTTGTTAAACCGAGAAAGCCACGTAGTGATTTTATGTTCCTCGGGGTCGGCCAGTTTTGCATTGCTTCAATTTTGGAAGGGTCCACCGTCACACCTTCCTCTGATATGATATGCCCAAGATATTCCATCTTCTGTTGAAGAAAGCTTCACTTTGATTTTTTGACAAAAAGAACATGTTCTCGCAAAATCGTCAAAACAAGTCGTAAATGTTGAAAATGACTTTCAAGAGAAGGGTTCTAAATAAGGATATCGTTGAAGAAAACTAGCACAAACTTACGAAGATAATTCTGAAAAATATCATTCACAAGGCTCTAGAAGGTGGAGGGAGCATTGGTGAGACCAAAGGGCATTACCAAAAATTTGTTGTGGTCGTTGTGTGTTCGAAAGGCGATTTTTGGTTTGTCTTCTTCGCACACTCGTGTTTGATGATACCCGGATCGAAGGTCCAGCTTTGTGAAGACTCATGCTCCCTTTAATTCATCAAGTGATTCATCTACTACTGAAATAGGGTATTTATCCTTGATGGTTATGCCATTGCGATCTCAGTAATCAATGCACATTCACCATGTTCCGTCCTTCTTTCATATGAGGAGCACCGGTGAAGCGTAGGGGCTGCAACTTTGCTACAAAACTTCTATTTCGAGCATCTCTTTTACAATTCTTTGTATTTCATCCTTCTAGAGATGTGGATACCAATATGGCTGAGTATTTGCCAGAGGTTATCTTAGAAGAATCGGTATACAATGATCATGCCAACAGGTAGGAGGTAGGTTGCGCGGTTCATCAAATATATCTAAAAATTCAGCAAGAAAAGTAAGTAGGCTTGGATCTAAAAATTTTATTGGCTCTCCCTTAGTTTGTTGCTCAAGTTGTACCAAAATGCCACTGCATGCTTTGTGCAAAACCTTCTCCATTCATTGTGTGCAAATCGTCGTTACGTCGTCCCCACATTTCCCATGCAATATCACTAGTTTTCCCTTACTGTAAAATTTCATAATTAGTTTCACAAAGTTCCAAGAAACATTACCTAATGTCATCAGCCATTTGATGTCAAGCATGGCTTCATAATCATCAAGAAGGAGGAGAAAGAAATATGCAATTATCTCTTGGTCCTGCAACAACAGTTTCACCCACGGGCACCTATGATCACAATTCAAAATTCGTCTGTCGCCGACCTTAACATCAAACTTGCTGCAATTCTCAATAGGTTAGGCTATCTGGACAGCAACCTTGCTATTCATAAAATTATTAGTGCTCTCGGTGTCAATAAGAACGGTGATAGGTTGTTGCTTCAGAAGTCCTCCCACTTTCATCGTTTGCGGGTTCGCGTAACCGGCAAGGGCATGCATCATAATATCAACCGACTACTTTTCTTCATCCACAACCTCTTTCTCATGCTCCTGGACCTCTCCTCCATGTCTTCAAGAGGTTCAATCAGTAGGAGGCAACCCCTTTTGCAGCGATGATCGTGGTTCCATGGCTCATCGCAATGCCAACAAAGACCCTTTGCTGATCGATCACGTAGTTCTTCTCTTATCAATTTTTTGGGCAGCGAAGGATGGCTGGGAGTAGAAGGAGGTTTATATGCCATGGGCCTAGGAGAGGTTCTCATCCTTCAAGCATCTTGGTTGAGTCGTTCCTCATGTATTCGGGCAAAAGAAATCGTAGTTGTTACGGAACGGGGCTGCCGCACCTTAACCTCCCCTTTTATCTCTGGCTTGAGTCCTTCGATGAATGTTCCTAATAATTGATGGTCAGTCCAATCACAAGCAAGGTAGGATAGCTTCTTAAACCTGGTTTGGTACTCTTGAATCGTAGAGGTTTGTCGAATCTTTGCGAGTTGGCCATCTATATTTTCATACTTCGTAAGTCCAAAACGATTCAGTAGTGCGTTCTTAAATTGATTCCATGTCGAAGCCCCATGATTATATTCCAGCCAATTGTATCATTGAATAGCATCTCCTTCAAGGTGGATGACAGCAATTTTCACCATAGCATCATCCGACGTTCAGTAGTAGCGAAAGTAATATTCGGCACACGAAATCCACCCCGCCGAGTCTCCTTCTTCCCATCGCAGGAAGTCCACCCTCATACGTGGCTAAAGCATATTTGGGAGTTGTCCCTACTTCTCTAGAGGCCTCTTTGAACTCTCTCTTTGCTGAAATTTAGTTAGACTCGACGGTTGTCCAATTCTGAATTCTACAAACAAAGCGCGCAATTTATCCTCCAAGCGTGATTCAAGCCGAGATTCAATCCGAGATTCCCATGCTTCAAATTTGGCATCAATCGGATCTTGAGAAGCCATAGCATATGCCTATAGATTAGATATGTTCCTATCTTTTTTTTGTTGATGGGTTAATGGCATGGGGTGGTGGAAGGATCGAAAAAATTGAGGATCACGGAAAGGTACTACAGTAGGTTTTTACGTCTAAAGTGTAGCAGATTGGATGTGAAAGGTTAGTAGTTTATATTGATAATTTTTTGATGAAACCAAAGGGAAATCTGCTAGTAGGAAGTGTCAAAGCTGTCGTAAAAATTTCGTAGAGATTTGGATAGAAAAAACATAGTAGCAAGATCTTACAAACTGTGCTATGCAGTTGGAATTCTGTAGTGCGTCTTTCGTCGTAGAGATAAAAACATTACGACAAAAATTTTATATAGAAATATAGGAATATTTTTTTTTTTTGATTTTTGAATAAGGATAACTAAATTGTAGCAACAGTAAGGTAGGAAACCAGAACCTATTGCAATTCATGGGGAGATCAAAGGATGATCCGCAGTGGTGGAGGAATTCGAGGATGATCTTTTAAGCAATTGTGGGAATTGCTTTAGGCGGCTGTGGAGGGCTGATGGATGGCTGTGGAAGGGCAATGAGATGCCAAGAATGCTGCTTTGATACCAAGTGTTAGAACCCTTGCGGATTCTAAGCTTGGGGTTGATCGCTTTAGGGGATCGTCGTCCTTAGAACTCTATAGGGATTCCTTCCTCCAAGTTGCTGCTCAAGGTTGCTAAGAAAGATTTATCTATTATTTGTCAAAAGAGGATGAATACATTACTATTTACAGGGCTTCTAAACCCCAACTCCTAATAGGATTCCTACTCAATCAGGATTCCTACTCAATCAGGACTCCTACTCAAGACTCCTAATAGGACTCCTACTCAAGACTCCTACTTCTAACTAACTCCTAATGCTTCTCTAAGAAGCAACCTCCAAATTAATCCTATCCTTAGCCGACCTCTTCATCTCTTTAATAGGGGTCGGCTAGATAGGTTTTACATGAATGCCCCTTTCAATGAAACTCAATTAGAACTCTCCTAGCTAGAGTACTAACAGATTCCCTTATATTGCGTAAACAATGGGGCAATTGCTCAAGCGAAGGAACCTGGGTTTTATCAGAAGTGTTCTAAGGAGGTTCCAGCTTATTAGAGAGATCGTAGCTCGAGGAGATATAGTATTTGAAAGAGTTCCATTCGAAGATAACATCATAGATCTACTAATAAAGTCGTTGTCTCATATTATTTTTGAGCATCACAAGGGTCTGATGGGGATCAAATACATAAGTGATTGGCTTTAGGTCAAGTAGGAGATTGCTAGTTATTGGTGCCTTTCAAACCAATCACGTGAGTGATGGTACGTGTGACATGATACACACTCTTTTTGCTTATTATATTTTAGCATTTTATCACTTTATATTGCTTGTTGCATATATGCATATATATTGTGATATCCATGGATCTATGCAATGGGAATCGTATCGTGATGAGATCATGATAATGAGACTGATTCACATTTAAACATAGATGCTAAATAATCTTAGTGATAGGTTGCTCAAAAGGGACATCGAGATAACCGAATAAACTTGTGTGATGTATACCCGTATATTTTATGGAGACAACTAGTCTTATAGTTGCTTATGTGAGGACACTAGGGCTATAGTGCAAGTTCTTATTAGAGAATGAGTTCACTGATTGATCTACTCACGGAATGCTGGATGGTTAATGATACCTCATTGTCAAACAATGATTTCGTTGTCCCAATGGTGTACTTGGTCCTTAGACTTGAGATACCAAGGATGTCCTATATGAGTACTTCACTCTTTGATAACGGATTTATAGGCCTGGAAGTTTCAGATCTAGCATAACCGATCATTGGGAGTGGTAGAAATCCTTACGAGGATTATTCAGTATCGATAAAGGATCATCCACTCTTAGTGTCATAAGAGAAATATCTCATATATTCTTACTTAGACAAATCCCTAACTAGGGTCATTCGGATTGAGAGAGAAAGAATTCTCCAGGAGAATCCAATTAGAGTGAGACTCGAGTAGAAACTGTATGAGTCTGACAGCACCATGCCCGGTATACGGTCTCTATGATATTAGATGGATGAGGGACTATAGGTACACTGGGATGATCACTTCGAGGGGATCGGCCTCCTTGATCACTTTGAGGGGATCGACCTCCTAGGGTTTGTCCATAGACTGGAATAATATTTCATTGATTAATTGATTGATTGATTGATTGATTGATTGTAGAAAAGAAAGGGTTTTATCACTATTTATAGAATTCCACCTAGAGTCCATCAGGACTTAGACTCTTACTAATAAATAAATATTAAATAAATCTCTATCCAACTCTAACTGAACTAAATAGACTCAATAAATAATAATCAAAAGCTTAGAAAATAAATAAATCCTAAGGGATCCTAACAATTCCTCCCTCTTCAAATTAGCCTTGTCCTCAAGGCTGAGTAGCATCAAACTCGATGAGCTTCTCTTTCAGCACTTCAGTCATAGGCTATCTGCAACGCATCACAACCCATTGATCAAGTATGTATGGTCTCCACTTTTTGATAGCGTAAGCAATAGGTCTATCTTTCAGTGTAGTAATCATTGCAAGAAACTCCTGGCCCTGTATAATCAATTTTATCTTTAAACATTTGCTATCATAAATTAAAATCCATCCATTAGCGATCTTTACTTTGAATTTGTCATAGCCTTCAATGTGGTGGGCCAATCAGTGAATAGACTCATTGTCCATAAAATTGTTAGTGCTACCAGTATCAATTAAAACTATAATATGTTGATATTCTAGAGTTTTGCCAACTTTCATAGTTTGCGGGTTAGAGTAGCCGGTTAATGCATGCATTGTATGTATGGTAGGTCCAACATCTTCATTATAATCTATACCTTCATAATCAAAGTCCACATTCTTAGCTTCCGATTCCTCTCCAATTGGCTCAATCATCAGAAGTTGCCCTTGTTACATCGATGCTCCATACTCCACTTTTCATCATAGTACAAACCCTTTGCTGATCTTTCCTTGAGTTCTTCTTGGGTTAGTCTTCGAGTGTCAAGGTTTTGGTTAGGAATAGATGGGGCGAGTGGCTTGCTGATCATCTGGTTGTTGTCACTTCTATTTCCATGATTTTTCCTGTTGATTTTTCCCTCATGTAAATATGCAAATGATATCGCAGCGATCATAGTACGGGGTTGATGAGCTTTAACTTCACACCGGATATCTGGATTAATCCCTTCAATAAATGTACTCACCAGTTGTCGTTCAGACCAATCTCTGGCTTGATTTGACAATCGTTCAAATCTGTTCTGATATTCTAACACTATAGAAGTTTGACAAATTTTGGCGCCTGTATTTCCAGATCTGTGCAACATAGAACTTGAGCCCCCATCTTATTGAAATTTGTTTAGGCTCTTTAGTAGGCTCTTTTTCAAATCATTAAATGTTTATTGCAGTTGGTTCTCAATTCTGATTTCTAATACTTCCATTTATGCTTTCATTGAGTTATCGGGAGCCATTGCGTAAGACTGCAAATATGTAATCCCTAGTTCCTGTTTCCAATGTCTGGTCAAGGGCATCAGCACTATTGATGCAAAGTTGCCGAGGAGGTGGACGCCGAGGGCAGTGCTACGGTCATTGCGTTGGAGGAAGAGTTGCTGCCCTGTTTCTGTCGTTACGTGGGGTGAGAGCGCCGAGGGCTGGAAGGCGACTGCGTTGGTGTGGCTGCAGCTACTATGACCTAAGGGGGCAATCGCCGAGTAGCGGGGTTGAGGCTGTGGTGATGGCAACTTGTGGTTGCAGCAGAAGATGCTAAGCTAGGGGGAGGCAGCGTTGAAGCGGCCGGGGTTGAGAAGAGGAATCAGTTGTGCATGCGCTGCTAGGGTTGAGGCAGGGCAGCGTACTTGCTGTGATTGCTGCATGCACTGCAGGAGGGCGGCTGCTGCAGAAAGAGGGGTTGGTCGTTGGCCGGGAGCAGCGGCGGTGGTGGTTGCTGGCGGGGAACTACGGTGATCGGTGGCTGCGACAGAAAATGCAAAGTTGCTCTATTTTGGTCGCCGCGAGAAGGGGAGGTCGAGCGGCTGTGGCTACGACCCAAGAGGAGGCAAGCAGTGGTGGAGAAGGAGGCAGTGAGGGTCACGGCTGGGAGACATTTGGCCGGGAGTAGCGGCGGGGGAGGGCAGCATTGAAGCGGTCGAGGTTGAGAAGAGGAGTCAGTGCGATCGTCGAACAGCCAAGTTGAGGCTGTTGTGATGGCAATCAGTGGCAATGGCAGTGGAGGAAGAGAAAGAGGGAGGTTGCGTTGAAGTGGCCAGGGTTGAGGCTGCGGTGGAGAAGAGGGATCGGCGGTGTCACTATTGGGGATAAGGGCAATCGGTGAGTTGCCCAGTTTCTGTCACTACGGATGCAGAGCAAGGGGGACCGATAGTTAGGAGGCGAGCGGCGGTCATCGCACGGTGGCTGGTAGCAGTGGTGGCTTGGTTGGGAGGCGATAGTGCGATGACTGCCAGTGGAGAAGGGAAGTGGTGGTGGCACGGCTGGGAACAAGGGCAATCGATGAGTTGCCCTGTTTCGGTCGCCGCAATGAGGGAAGCGACCGGAGGCTGCAGTTGTGACCCAAGGGGGGGGCACGATGGAGGTTCGACTAGGGCAGCATCACCAATGGTAGAAGTGATGATGGGGTGGTCCGCTGGCTAGGAAATGGCGGCCACGACCCTTCTCGCTCGAGCGAAATGGAGGAACGACGAGGGAAGGTTGCTGGCCAGGAGGGGCAGCAACGTGGTGGTTGCTACTAGCTGGGCAGCAGCAGCGGCAGTGGTGGTCCGTCGGCCGAGAAGCAGCAGCGGCAGTGATCGCTGACCGAAGCAGCGGCGAATGGGCTTGCCGGAAGCAGGGGGTGGCTACGGCTTATTCTTCTTCTCTCTCTCTTTTTTTTTTTTTTGAAGATGAAGATAACTGCAGCGAGGATCGTTGCTCTGATACCAAATGATAGGACCCTAAGGTCTTATTGGGGATGATCACTTTGAGGGGATCGGCCTCCTTGACCACTTTGAGGAGATCGGCTAGGTCGCAACCGCAACCACCGGTTGCCTCCCTCCTCGAGGCAATTGAAACAAGGCAACTCACCGATTGCCCTTGTTCCCAGCTACGCCACAACCATTTCTCTTTCCCATCGGAAGTCATAGCGTCGTCGCCTCCTAGCCAAACCACCACCACTGCCAACCACCATGCGACGACCGCCGCTCGCATCCCAACTACCGCTCCCCCTTGCTCTACAGCCTTGGTGATGTTGAATCTCCAATTTTCATAATGAAGTCAATTATAAATTGTTTGATCTGATCTATATGTTGAGAAAAGTGTGCAGGATTAACTACGAAAGCAGTAAGACATAAAGCAGGTGTTGTGTCGGAGTCAATATCGAGATCTCATTGGGAGTTCGAGAGTTCGACGGAAGTCCGAACATTCGTCGGAATTTCTATCGGAACCAACCGAGAAGTCCAGGAGCTTGCCAAAGAAGCTCATCGAAACTCACCAAGAGGATCGTCATAAAAGTCCAGGAGCTTTCCGGGAGTCCACCATAACATGGGTGAGAGTTCATCGGATGTTGGCTAGAAGTACACCGGAAGCTCGCCGGAAGAGCAATTGACGCACTGGAACAGAAGCACTGTAAATTATTTCTTAATTATCATAGTTAAAACGTAAATTAAGTTAGGATTGAGAGGTGATCCCACTAACTTAATTAGGGGCCAACTGAGCCCTTAATAGGGTTGAATTGGGCCTAATTGAGCACCCAATTCAGCCCCTAAAAACTTGGCTTGCGGTGGCACCACTTGGAAGGAAATGCCCCAGGATATATGGGCGATGGTACTACCCAGACTAGGCAGTGGTACCGCCCAGATTGGGTGGTGGTACCACCTATATTCGATGGTGGTACCGCCTAGTGTTATATCAACGGCGGTAGTACCGCCTAGTAATGGCGGTGGTACCACTAGTATCCCGGATTCCGGGGATGTGACACTTTTAGCTCCAATTTTGAAACCATTGGGGCCTATGAAAACCCCACCCTTTTCTGCATGAAAAGGAACAAAACCTATTGGCATAATCTTGAGTTCTTGAGTCTTAAAGTGTTGTAAAAGTGAAGAGTTCTCCTCCTTCATCTCTTAGCCTTGTAACCATCCAAGAAAGAGGAGTGAGACTTGTAAAGGTTGTCTCCTAAACCCGGGAAAAGGAGAAAGTGTTGTAAAGAGATATTCGGTCTTCACCTATTGAAGGAAGGCCTTTAGTGGATGCCAGTGACTTCGTCGGAGGAGGAATCCGAAAGTGGATGTAGGTCATATTGATCGAACCACTCTAAAACTCAGTTTGCATTTACTTTGAGCTATTTACTTTTATAGCAAACTGTCTCTCCTCCTTACTGTGCTTTTACTACACCTACATATGCCTTCAAGTAAATACCTTCTGAGATCGACTTTAATCATACGAAGACTTTACGAAACCGATGCTTTTCATTTGTACAATTTACATTACTGCAAATCTCCTTAATCTTCTCTTGCACTTTTATAAAAGCTTTCAAGTTCAAATTCTCTCCGAAATGGATTGAATCGAAATCATTTTCGTCAGAATCAGTTTTAATCGAAATAAGTCTTTTGAAATCGTGAAACTTTTCTACTACACTAATTCACCCCCTCTCTTAGTGCTGCTCTTGATCCTAATAATTGATATCAAAGCAAGGTTCACTCTCATTTAGTTTTAAACCAAGAGAGATGGCATTTGTCAACAACCTAGAGAGTCATTCAATTACACGTCCGCCCATGTTCAATGGAACGGATTACATATATTGAAGACTAGAATGAGGATCTTCCTAATTTCAATGGATTTCAAATTATGAAATATTATAGAAAATATCTTTCAAAAGTCTTCTCTTCTAATGAACGATTTGAATGATTTGGAGAAGAAGACTTTCGCTTTAAACACAAAGGCTATGAATGCCTTGTTTTGTGCATTAGATAAAAATAAGTTTAATCGAGTATCGATTTGTGAAATGGCTTTTGACATTTGGCACACACTCGAAATGACTCATGAAGGCACTAGTAGAGTGAAGGAGTCAAAAATTAATCTTTTAGTGCATTCTTATGAGTTGTTTCGAATGAAATTGAGTGAGACCATTGGAGACATGCACCCGATTTACGGATGTCATCAATGGTTTAAAGGGACTTGGTAAAGGTTTCTCGGATTTTGAACTTGTTAATAAAATTTTAAAATCCTTTCCAAAGAGTTGGGACCCTAAAGAAATGGCCATTCAAGAGGCCAAAGATCTAAATAATTTTCCTCTCGAAGAACTAATTCGGTCACTAATGACCTATGAAATGATATGTAAAGCTCATGAAGAGTTTGAGGATACCCTTCCAAAGAGCAGGAAAGAAATGACATGGAGAACACAAGAAGACCACTTGAAAAAAAACTCAAGTGATGAGGACCTTGATGAAGACTTGGCACTCTTAACAAGAAAGTTCAAAAGATTCATAAAAAGAAATAAATTTAAAAATGAAACTAAACATAAATTTGAACCTAAGAAAGAACAGGTGATATGTTATGAATGCAAGAAGCCGGGACACTTCAAGAGTGAATGTCCCCAAGCAAAAAGGAGGCAACCAAAGAAGAAGGCTCTCAAAACTATATGGGATGACTCAAGTGCTTCCGAAGAAGAGGAGCCAACCAACACCGAGCAACTTGCTCACTATGTGCTAATGGCTATTGGAGATGAGGCAACAAGTTCATTAGACGCAAATTTAACTTTTGATTAGCTTTCAAGTGCTTTTCATGAATTGTTTGATGAATGTAGAATCTTGAGTAAAAAGTACAACTCTTTGAAAAAGGAACATGCTTCTCTTATTAGCGACTATGATAGATTAAAGATTGAGTATGAAAATAGCTTAGTTTCCCACACAAAATGCCATGAACTAGAAATACTTCAAAAGGAAAACATACTCCTTAAGAAAACCTTAGAAAAGTTTGAGGTTGGTAGCAAATCCTTGAACATTATCCTTGCCAATAAGGGTCACGTTCATAGAAAAAGCATAATCGGATTTATGAGTAGCTCTCACCATAATCCAACACCTTTGTTAAAGGCTCTACTTTGCATGTTTCACCTTGAAAGAAATGCAACTTTTGTTACAAATTTGGGCATATAGCTTATCATTGTCCATTCAAGAAATGTAGTCCAAATAAATTAATTTGGGTTTCAAAAAGAACCTCAAACGACTCAATGCAACATGATAAGCTATGTAAATCAATTTTTGAGGCACCCAAGGTCAAATGGGTACCTAAAAATCATCCTTTTTTGTAGAAAAATATACTATCACAAGCTAGGAGCAAGAGATGGTACCTTAATAGTGGATGCTCAAGGCATATGACCGGAGATCCATCTCAATTCTCTAAGCTCACTAGCATAGACGAAGGGTATGTCACCTTCAGAGATAACAACAAGGATAAAATCATTGGCAAATGAACCATAGGTAACAAATCCAACTTCTTTATTGAAGATGTGTTGTTAGTTGATAGCTTAAAGCATAACCTCTTGAGCATTAGTCAACTATGTGATAAATGATATATTATTAAATTTGAATCTCATGCCTGCATTATTGAAAAATCACACAAAAACACATCTATGATTGTACTAAAACAAAATAACGTATACACTATTATTATTAATGATCTTTGCAATGAAATATATTTTTCGGTTTTGAATGATGATGCTTGGCTTTGGCATAGGAGATTAGGTCATGCTAGCATGAAACTAATCTCTCAAATTTTATCTAAATAACAGCTAAGAGGAATTCCTCATATCAAGTTCATCAAAGATAATGTGTGTGATGCATGTCAACTAGGAAAACAAATAAAATGTAGCTTCAAACCTAAGAACCAAATAAGCACCTCTAGACCTTTACAATTGATCCATATGGACTTGTTCAGACCAATTGCTACATCAAGCCTAGGAGGTAGCAAATACGCATTTGTCATCGTGGATGATTATAGTAGATACACATGGACTTATTTTTTAGCACACAAAAGTGAATGCTTTAGGTATTTCTCTAAGTTTTGTAAACTTATTCAAAATGAAAAGGGTTTTATGATTTCGTCAATTCGAAGTGATCATGGTGGTGAATTTCAAAACTATGATTTTCAAGAATTTTGTGAATCTAATGGATATAACCATAACTTCTCTACTCCAAGAAATCCTCAAAAAGATGGAGTAGTAGAAAGAAAGAATAGAAACTTACAAGAAATGGCAAGAACCATGTTGAATGAACATAGCCTACCCAAATATTTTTGGGCCGAAGCCGTAAACTCGACATGCTATGTCATGAATAGAGTTCTAGTAAGGCCCTTACTCACTAAAACTCCTAGTAAGGCCCTTACTCACCAAGAAAAATTCCTAAGCCGTAAACTCCTTCGGAATTTTTCTTGGCTATTCTTCTATTTCTAAAGCATTTCATATCTTTAATAAAAGAATTTTGATTATAGAAGAATCTATTCATATTATTTTTAATGAGGTTTTCTAAGATAAGAAAAATGATTTTGATGATGATATTAATGCTTTGAATTTAAATAAAACCCTTTCTCCATCTAGCAACTTGGATGCATCTACTTCCGAAACATCCTTACCCAAGGATTGGAAGTATGTAGATGCTCATCCTAAGGAGCTAATAATAAGAGACACATCTAAAGGGGTTCATGTCAAGAAAGGGGTCGGCACTAAGAGGGGGGATGAATTAGTGCAGCGGTAAAAATTACGTCTTCAAAAACTTTCGTACGATAAAATCTGTTTACGTTGAAAACCGATTTCGGAAACTTAACTTGAAAGCATACGTAAGAGAGTAGTGGATGTAAAGAGCAAGTAAGAAGGTTTGCAGTTAAAGTAAATTGCTCAAAGAAATGTAAACCAGATTTTAGAGTGGTTCGGTCGTCATGACCTACATCCGCTTCACCGATTCCTCTTCCGTCGATGCCGCCGGTATCCACTATCGACCTTCCTTTAATAGGCGAAGATCAACCTCCTTCTTACACCCCTCTTCTCCTTTTACCGGGTTTAGACAACCTTTACAAGCACACACACTCCTCACTAAATAGAATTCTAAACTTAGAATTTAGAGGAGGGGATTTACTTATGATTACAACAGCGTTTTCTCACTTTTAATCTCTCTGTGCTTGTGTCTGTTAACCAAGGATGAGAGGGGTATTTATAGGCATCAAGTTGATTCAAACTTGGAGCCTAAAAACATCTCATCCCGGGTTACCCGGGCACAAGCAGTACCACCACCTATGCTGGGCGGTACCACCGCAAGTTTCAGTCTAACACTGACACTGCACTGGGCGGTACCACCGCCTGGGATGCTGCGCTGGGCGATACCACCACCCAGACTGGCGATACCACCGCCTGGCACCCTGCCAAGGGTGGTACCACCGCCTGACATAGTCTTAAAGACTATGCCACAACGGTGCCACTTCTTGGGACACCGTTTGGGCCTCTCATTGGGCCCAACATAGTTCTTACATGGGCCCAATAGGCCCTTAATTGGGTTGGCCCAAATCCAAACCCAATTATGTGCTAACTACGATTCCTAAGACATATTCTAAGCTAAACAAGTTCGTAAGTCTAGTTTCTTCCGGTGAGCTTCCGGTGAACTTCTGACGATCTCTCGGCAATGTTCCAGCGGACTCCCGGCAAGCTCTTGGACTTCACGATGATCTTTTTGGTAAGTTCTGACAAGCTTCTTTGGCAAGCTTCGGGACTTCTCGGTAGAACTTCTGACGAATGTCCGAACTTCCAAAGAACTCTCGAACTCCCAACAAAATCGCATTCTTGACTTCGGGACTTCATTTTGCTTTATGCCTTGCTATCATAGTTAATCCTACACACACAAAAATACACTTTGATCTAGACAATTATTACTAAGCATGAATCATGTTGTCCAGTATGTCATTGGTCTATCGACGCTTCGTCCGATTCTTCGACGCATCGTCCTCTCTTGAGGCCTATTGCCCAATCGGTCGATTGACCTCTGTAACTCCAATATCCTTGGTGCAATATCCGCTCTTCTTGGCCCGATGCCCAAATCCATGGCCCAAAGCCTTTTGTCGATATGTCGACCGATCCTCCGGCCCGACGTCCAATCTTTTAACATGTTTTCCTCCGGCACAACATGATTCTTCTTGCTTTAATTGTCTCATTCTAATCGAAGCGTCCTGCATCACTCAAAATGTAAATTAAATCATAAACACTTATCAATTGGTTTCATCATCAAAATCCAAGATTTAACAGTTCAAACTCGTTCTTCTCTTAAGAATTTTTGTGCCAACGTCGCTTTTCTCTCCCAAATTAAACCAAAATGCATTGACGAAACCTTGAAAGATTATTCATAGGTCATTGCAATGCAAGATGAGTTAAATTAATTTGAAAGAAATGAGGTGTGGAAGCTTGTTCCTAGACCAAATGACCATTTAGTTATTAGTACTAAATGGGCCTTTAGAAACAAGCAAGATAAATTTGGTATCGTGGTTAGAAACAAGGCTAGATTAGTGGCAAAAGGTTTCAACCAAGAAGAAGAGATCGATTATGAAGAGACATTCTCTCCTATGGCACGATTAAAAGCTATAAAGATGCTCCTTGCCTATGCTAGTAGTAATAATTTTAAGTTGTTTCAAATGGATGTTAAAAGTGCTTTTCTTAATGACTTTATTTTCGAAGAAGTTTATGTTGAACAACCTCCCGAACTTGAGAATGATAATCTTCCTAATCATATGTTTAAATTGACTAAAGCTCTCTATGGATTAAAACAAGTCCCAAGGACTTAGTTTGATAGACTTAGCTCATTTCTTATCAAAAATAATTTTTCTAAATGCAAGGTTGATACTACATTGTTTATAAAAAAATTTGAAAATAATTTTCTTATTGTTTAAATTTATGTTGATGATATTATTTTTGGTTCTACGAATGAAACTCTATGTGAGTAATTTGCTAAAAGTATGAGTCTTGAATTTGAAATAAGTTTGATGGAGGAATTAACTTTCTTTTTAGGCTTACAAATCAAACAACTAAGTAATGATATATTTCATAGTCAAACAAAATATGCTTTAGATTTGCTAAAATGGTTTAATATGGATAGATCAAAGGCTATCAACACTCCTATGAGCACCTCCACTAAGTTAGAAATTGATGAAAGTGGAGAAAGCTTTGATTAAAAAGCTTATCGAGGTATGATAGGAAGTTTACTATACCTCATCGCAACTAGACCGGATATCATATTTAGTGTACGACTTTGTGCTAGGTTTCAATCTAATCCTAAGATTTCTCATCTTAAAGCAGTTAAGAGAATACTTAGATATCTTAAAGGAACCACATCTAGGATTATGGTACCCAAAATCCGATAACTTTAAGCTAATTGCTTATGCTGATGCAGATTTTGCTAGATGTAGATTAGATAGAAAAAGCACATTCAGAACATGTCAATTTTTAGGACACGCACATGTTTCTTGGTCTTCCAAGAAACAAAATTCGGTTGCACTATCTACAACCGAACCGAGTACATTGTAGCTAGTGCATATTGTGCACAAGTTGTGTAGATGAAAAAAACTTTAGAAGATTATAAGATTTATCTTAAAAATATTCCCATAAAATGTGATAACACAAGTGCATTATGTTTAACAATAAATCACATTCAACACTCTAGAACTAAACATATTTATATTAGGCATCACTTTATACGAGATCATGTCAATAATCATGATGTAATCTTAGAGTTTATTGATACAAAACATCAATTAGCCAATATTTTTACGAAGCCTTTAAGTGAAAAATAATTTAATTTTATTAGAAGAGAATTATGAATGTTAATTTGTCTGAATACATGAGTTTGTTAAATTTTGTTTTCAAACTTTTTTGATTCTTTGGATCACTCACTTAAATTCTGTGCTGATAATTTTATGATGCGAATTTTACATGATGATAAGGTTGGGTGCTTCAATAAAATGTTTACTTTGATGTTGGAATTTTGTGCTTTGATGCTGAAAGTTTCTATGATGTTGTGATCTCTTTAAAAGATGAGCATGTTATCATACAATGATGCAATATCATGTTTACTTAGATGATTATGATCTCTATTGAATATTGAGAAGTTTTAATTATACATGATGCCATATCGGATTCTTTACTTTTGAGTGCTACAAGCACTAATGATATTACCTCATGCAAGTAGTGATGAATGGCTATGATAAAACATTTTAAAAATACATGAAGTGTTTATACATATCTTGATGTTTGATTTATGGAAGTCATTGACAAATGCATCTCTCACGAATTTAACTCTTATGAATTTTTAATGAGAAATGGATTTGATGTACTGCTCTTCTCACTATAAAATTTTATTCGTGAATTTCTCCTTCATGTGATACTCCTCTCCCATGAATTCTTCTCAAGAAAATTGAAGGAATTCCAATGGATATCTTAATCCTTGAAAGATGAATTTTTCTATGTGATAATGAAAGCATTTGTGTGATAATTTTCATGGGAATTTGATTACATATGGATATCTCGATCCTTTTCATGAATCCCTTCTCTTTGCCAAAATGAAAGCATGTTTTAACGCTTTTGACTTGATTCAAATCATTTCACAAACTTAATTCTTAATAGATTCCCTCCTTACTTTCTTTCCTCTTCTTCATGCAAAATTGTGATGATAAGGGGGAGAAG
This sequence comes from Musa acuminata AAA Group, assembly GCF_036884655.1. Lineage (NCBI taxonomy): Eukaryota > Viridiplantae > Streptophyta > Magnoliopsida > Zingiberales > Musaceae > Musa > Musa acuminata. Next base: position 4,811,460 of record NC_088336.1, on the reverse strand, counting down.
TTGTTGGAATCTATCGTTTTAATATTGATAACATCTACTGATGAGAACGTTTTAAGTGTGAAACTTGATTTTTTTTTTTTTACCACACTTGCATTGTTGAATTGTTCTCCCTTTTGTTGATGACAAAGAGGGAGAAATAATACCAAAATATGGTAAATTGATGACAAATGTATGCAATATATTTTATCATACATACTTGAAATGTTTGCTTGATAAATTTTTTACATTATGATAAGATATCTTGAGCTTAACTTGCTATTTTGTAATTGATATCTTGCCATAGAATGATGAATTACTATATATGTCATCTTTCATATTTGAAATATCATACTTAAAAATGAATGACATGCCTTGACATTAGTTTAGCTAAAGTCGGAACTCTATAAATAGGGATGCAACTACTTCTTTTCGATCATCTATGAAAAATATTATTCTGTCTTTTGAAAAACCCTAGGAGGCCGATCCCCTCGAAGCGATCAAGGAGGGCTGATCCCCTCGAAGCGATCAAGGAGGCCGATCCCCTTGAAGTGATCATCCCCTTTCTCTTCTTCTTTTTTTTACGATAAGATTTTAGGGTCTTATTAGTGGTACCACCCAGACATAGCCTTCAAGGCTGTGTTAGGCGGTGGTACCACTAGACTGGGCAGTGGTTCCACCCAGACACAATCTTCAAGACTATGTCAAGCAGTGGTACCACTAAACTGGGCGGTGGTACTACCCAAACACAATCTCGTAGTTGTGTTAGGTAGTGGTACCACCAGACTGAGCAGTGGTACCATCCAATATCAGTGCTACAGGCGGTGGTACCGCTAGGACCTAGGAACCTCAGGATGAGACCTTTTTTTGCTCCATTTTTGAAGCCATTTGGGGTTTATCAATACCCCCGTTATTTTTGCTTGGAAAGCATGAAATTGAGTGGGAAAAGGGGGAAAGAATCCTTGTGAAAAAAATTTATAAATTCTCTCTTAGTATAGAGTCACCTCTTCCTAGTATTTAGACGTTCTTCTAAATGGAGAAGTGAGGTCTAAGTATAAAAGAGAAAAGTGTAAAGGCTCTCTCCTAAGCTTGTGAAAAGGAGAAAGAGTTGTAAGGGTAGTTGATTTTCACCCGTTGAAAGAAGATCGATAGTAGAAGCCGGTTGCCTCGAGTGAAAAGGAATCGGGAGTGGATGTAGGTCACGACGACCATACCACTATAAACTCGATGTGCAATTTCTATTCTGCTTTTCATTATCATTGCTATTACTTTCTAAGTTAATTGCTTAGTTCACTTATTCTAAGTCAAGCACTCTTTTTCGATATTGGTTTTCATCGAACATATTTTTTTTAAAATCGATATTTTTATTGTAAGCACTAATTCACCCCCCACCCTCTCTCTGAGTGCTGACATGGTCCTAACAATTTGAATTACATCTGTTCTAGTACTTTAAAAGTTTCGTCGACCACTAATTTGTTGTCAAAATAGTTTATAGAAAACTAGGAGAAAAGGGCAGCAAAAGTTGTTACCTTGTAGCGTTGGTAGAAGGCTACTTGCAACCTTAGCCGAGAGCAGCACTTGCTGCTCTTAACCTGGCCAAAGGCTGCATGGCTGAGACTAGCCTTGCTGCCCTCAACCAGGTCATAGCTAGCCCTAGCGACCAAGGTTTCTAGCCACCAAAGCAACCCATGTGGCCAAGGTTTCCTAGCTGCCTAGAGTACCCTACAATGTGGATACTATAGAGTTCTCAAATTGAATTGAGGGTTAATTTTAGTATTAATTAAATAGTTTAATTAATTATTAACTAGTTAATCCTATATATGCATATATATGTGATGTATGATGTGGACAAATGATCATGGGCCATATGTGATGATGTGCATGTGTGTATGTAATTACTATTAAGGCTTGCGAGCATCCCTCTCTCTCTCTCTCTCTCTCTCATTATATCCGACATATATTTCTATCTCCCTCGGTGATATACCTCCCCTTGATATGATCAAGATTTCTTATTTATGTGATATGTATATTTTTTGGCCTATGTGCTTATAATTAAGTTGTAATTGTACGAGACAGTGCAGCGGGAGCGTGGAGGTACCAATGGAACCTACGAGGATGAGATGGATATTTGTCAAGTATGGAGATGCGCCAAGGTGTTGGTGGGACTAATGAGCCGAGATGGACGATCACCAGGCATGGAGATGTGCCAAGATACACATAGATCTTTTTGTACATAATCATGCCTTTTAGCTCAAGCCTGATCATACTAGGTTCTGGTCCATGATCATTTGGTGTTGATATATATTTATATATTTATATATGCGATATATATTTTTACATCGACTAGGTATATATATTTGTATGCGATGTAAATATGTGTTAAATATATGTGTGTGATGTGATATATTTAACTACAAGACCATGTTAAAACGAAAAATCCCTTTAATAATAATATTAAGTCAGTAAACATGAGGTGATTAGATTAACCCATATGGTTTTTCATCATTATAAATAGAAATCATTTTACAATATGAGCTGAGTTGGTCGAGTCCCTCGAGACTCACTTATATTGGGATTTGAGATTATGCCTATAACATGGAGATGTCACCGATGACCTGAGGACATGGTATGCTTAGTCAAGTCCCTCGAGGTATATCATCAAATTAGACTCATCTAGTAATAATGGTACTGAGTTAACTAAATATTATGGTTAGTCGAGTCCCTTGAGGCCATGATAGTTTAGAGGTCGAACAAGACAGGAATCACAAGGAGTTATGATTGACAAGAGTTGCCTACCTTTTGGGCTTAGTATGATTAGTCAAGTCCCTTGAGGTCGTACTAAGACGTCAATTCGATCCTGATCCCCACTAGAAATCAATCGGAGATTTTCGATTTATATGGCGAAGCCTGTCATGTGTTTCGCGAGAAAATAGTTTGAGCATATTAAGATAAAAGGTCCATGTCTTAATTTTTTTTTTTCATCGAAAATATGTATGTTATTTATTTTTTTGCTACATCTTTACTCTTTGGAAATATGTCATTTATGTTGAATCTTGGATTTTGATGATGAAACCAATTGACAATGTTATGATCTAATCTGCGTTTTGAGTGATGCAAGACTAGTTTTGATCATGAAAAGACAATTAAAGCAAGAAGAATCAATGTTGAGCTAGAGTGGAACAAGTCAGAGATTGGACGTCGAACTAGAGGATCAATCAATATATCAGCAGAAGGCTTTGTGCCATGAGTTCACACATCAGGCCTAGAAGAGCGGACATTGACCCAAGGAGATCGGAGTTGCAGAGGTCAACATGCTAATTAGGCAAAAGGCTGCAAAAGAGGATAATGCACTAAAGAATTGGACGAAGTGCCGATGAACCAATGACATGCCAGACAATATGTTATTAATGCTTTCTAATAATTGTCTAGATCGAAGTAGTTTTAATTATAATTGAGGTGGTTTAGAATGTAATTAAGCCAACTCAATTAGGGGCCAATTGGGTCTGAATTGGGACTATTTTGGGCCAAGAGAAAGGCTTATTCAATGACGCAAAAGTTGGGTCAAGTGGTGGCACCACCGATCCAGGTGGTGGCACCGCCAGAGGCTCGGTCTCCAAGACAATCTCCGAGACTGTCTCAGGCGATAGTACTACCAGGTGGTACTACCTAGTGTCAAGCGGTGGTACCACCTAGACATAGTCTCTCAGACTATGTCAAGCAGTAGTACTGCCAAACTGGGTAGTGGTACCACCTGGTGTCAGTGCTGCAGGTGGTAGTACCACCTAGCATAGGTGGTGTTATTGCTAGGACCCGGGAAACTCGGGATGAGACCTTTTTTTGCTCCATTTTTTAAGCCATTTGGGGTCTATAAATACCCCAACTATTCCCACATGGAAAGCATGAAAGTTGAGTTGAAAATGGGGAAACAATCCTTGTGAAAAAGTTGTAAATCTCTCTTAGTAATAGAGTCACATCTTCTTAGTATTTAGAAGTTCTTCTAAAGGGAGAAGCGGGGTCTAAGTGTAATAGAGATGAATGTAAAGGTTCTCTCCTGAACCAGTGAAAAGGAGAAAGAGTAAAAAAGGGTGGTTGTTCTTCGCTGTTGAAATAAGATTGGTAGTAGAAGCCGATGGCCTCGAGTGACGAGGAATTGAGAGTGGATGTAGGTCACAATGACCGAACCACTATAAATATGGTGTGTCCTTTCCATACTACTTGCTTTCATTACTTAGCTGCACTCTACACTTTACATTTACTCTAAGTCATTACTTTCATTATGTTCTGATATGGGTTTTGTTGAAACAATTTTATCGAACGAAATTTTTCAAATCAACGTAAGTTTTATCATTGCACTAATTCACCCCCCCAACTCCCCCCCCCCCCTCTTAGTATTGAATCTCATATTTTGATAATGAAACCAATTGATAATTGTGTTTATGTTTTAATCTGCGTTTTGAGTGACGCAGGATGCTTCGATCAGGATGAGACAATTAAAGCAGGAAAAATCATGTTGTGCCGGAGGAACATGTCAGAAGATTGAACATCGGGCCGATGGATCGGTCGACATATCGACAGAAGGCTTTGGGCCATGGACTTGGGCATCGGGCCAAGAAGAGCGAGTATTGCGCTAAGGATATCGGAGTTGCGGAGTCAACTGGCCGATTGGGCAATAGGCCACAGGAGAGGACGATGAGCCGAAGAATCGGACGAAGCGTCGAGGGACCAATGACATGCCGGACAACTTAGTTAATTGCTTAGGATTAATTGTCTCGATCGAAGTTTTGTTTTAAGTGTGCAGGATTTAACTACGATGAAAGTAAGACATGCAACAGAAGTTGCGCCGAAGTCAAGACTATGATCACGTTGGGGGTTCGAGAGTTCGACGGAAGTCCGGACGGTCGTCAGAGGTTCTGCGAGAACAAATCCGAGAAGTCCAGGAGCTTGCCAAAGAAGCTCGTTGGAACTCGCCAAGTGGATCGTCGCAAGTCCATGAGTTTGCCGGAAGTCCACCGGAGCATCGCCGAAGGTTCGTCGGATATTCGCCAGAAGTTCACCGGAAGCTCACCGGAAGAAGCAATTGACGCACCAGAGCAAGTTGCAGTAAATGCCTTAAGAAATTTGTAGTCAGCACGATGATTAAGTTCGAAATGGGAGGTGATCCCATTAACTTAATCTTGGGGCAATTGGGCCCTTGAAAGACCCAAATTGGGTCGAATGGATCAGCCCATTCAGACCCAGATTACTTGGCCAGAGGTGGCACCGCCTAGGTCGGTGGTGGCACCGCCCAGGGCTCAGTCTCCGAGCTCTGGCTGGACGGTGCAACCGTCTTTGACAGAGGTGCAACCGCCTGAGCTCGGTCTCCGAGCTTTAGCTAGGCGGTGCAACCGCCTCAGTCAAGCGGTGGCACTACCTCAGCTCGGTCTCTAAGCTCTGGCAGGAGGTGCAACCGCCCCTGACAAGAGGTGGCACCGCCCAAAGGCTCAGTCTTCGAGCTCTGCCAAGCGGTGCAACCACCAGACCCTGGAATTCCGGGAGATGACAGTTTTGAGCTCCAAATTCAAACTGGTTTGGAGCCTATAAATACCCCTCCAATCCCTGGGTAAAACATACAAGCACATAGAGCAAAAAAGGAAAGAAAAGCTGTAGAAATCAGTTGAGAAATCCCTCCTCTAGCTTAAGTGTTAGAATTCTGTTTAAGAGAGGAGAGTGAGCGCTTGTAAGGGTTGTCTCCTAAACCTAGTAAAAGGAGAAGAGGGGTGTAGGAAGAAGATTGATCTTCGCTAGTAAAGGAAGATCGTTAGTGGATGCCGGTGGCCTCGACGGAAGAGGAATCGGAGGAGTAGATATAGGTCACGATTGACCGAACCACTATAAACTCTCGTCTTCTCTGGTTTGCATTTACTTTGAGAATATTATCTTTACTACAAACCTCCTCAATAGCTTACTGCCTTCTGCGCATTTACGATCGTGTTTCAAATTTCAGTATTTTCCGATTTGGCGTTTAGACATAAATCAGTTTTACCGTGCGAACATCATATTTCAGTTTATGCTTACATTCTAATTTCCATCATAACTGCAAACTGCCTTCATAGACTTGCTTTAACTGCATCTTGCTTGATCACAAGTTAAAGTGATTTACAAATCGGCTTTTCTATCGAAATCACTCTTATCGTACGAACGTAGTTTTAATCGTCGAAAGTTTTCCGCTGCACTAATTCACCCCCCCCCCCCCCCCCCCCCCCTCTCAATGCTCTTGATCCTAACACTTAGTGCCGACTCAATCCTAACAGTTTGAAAATCCCTTATGTAGGATACCAGATGTCAACTATCTCATTGGTCCAAACTATGCAAATTGACTCTATAACCTGAGCATTGTTCTCATGGTGGAGAAAATTGTGTATGTCCTTGACACAATTATGCTCGTGCTCGAGGAAGGGGCAAATGAGGATGAGATCGCTCGCTACACGAAGTATGTAGATGATTCCACTCTTTCTCAGTGTTATATGTTAGGCTCTATAAACCCTAAATTATAGAGGTAGCATGAAAAGAAAGATGCCAAATCCAGCCTATATTAGGATCAAGTCGACAGTAAGAGGGAGGGGTGAATTAGTGCTTACGATAAAAACATCAATTTTAAAAAATTACATTCGATAAAGCCCGTATCGAAAAAATGAGTTTAACTTAAAAGTATTTGTAAGCGTAGCAATTAAGTAAATTAGTTTTCAATGAAAATAAAAAATTTAAAGTAAATGCAAACGAAATTTATAGTGGTTTGGTCACCGTCACCTACATCCACTCTCAATTCCACTTTACTCGAGCCCACCGGCTTTCACTACGGGTCTTCCTTCAATGGGCGAAAACCAACTATCCTCTTATAAATCTTTCTCCTTTTCATAAGTTTAGGAGACAAGCCTTACAAGTCTCACACCTCTCTTGAATGATCTCAAAACTAGAAAGAAAGGAGGACACTTAGTAATTTTACAACCCAGAATAACAACCCCTCTTCTATGCAGGAATAACTGAGGTATTTATAGACCCCAAAAGACTTCAAAATTGGAGCTGAAAAAGGTTTCATCTCGGGTTTCTCGAGTCCTGGCGGTACCACTACTTGTGCTAGGTGGTACCACAGCCTGCAGCACTAATATTAGGTAGTACCACCGCTCAGTCTGGTGGTACCACCACTTGACACAATCTAGGAGATTGTGTCTTGGTGGTACCGTCACCTAAACTAGTGGTACCACCGCCTAACACTGAGTGGTACCACCACCCAGTCTGGAGGTACTATCGCCTAACACAATCTCAGAGACTATGTCTTGGAAACTGAGCCTCTCACGATATCACCACCTAGACTGGCGGTGCCACACCTGACCCAACTTTTGGGTCACTTAATCATCCTTTCTCTTGGCCCAAAACAGCCCTCAATTCACGCCTAGTTGACCCCTAATTGAGTTGACATTGTTACACTCAAAACCAACTCAATGTTAGGACTCTAGCTAGGAGAGCCCTAATTGAGAGGGACATTCATGTAAAACCTACCTAAGCCGACCCCTATTAAAGAGGTGAAGAGGCCGGCTAGGGTTAGGAGGTTGCTTCTTAGAGACGAATTAGAAGTTGTAAAGGAATAGGAGTCTTGAGTAGAAGTCCTATTAGGAGTTGGTTAGAAGTAGGAGTCCTATTAGGAGTTAGGGTTTAGAAACCCTATAAATAGCCATGTATTCCTTCTCTTTTGATAAGAAATAGATGAATCTTTTCTGTAGCCTTTGAGCAGCAACTTGGAGGGAGGAACCCTTATAGAGTTCCAAGGAGGCCGATCCCCTAAAGAGATCAACCCCAAGTTTAGAATCTACAAGGGTTCTAACATCTGGTATTAGAGTAGCATTCTTGGTGTCTCGCTGCCCTTCCACAGCCATCCATCAACCCTCCACAACCGTCTAAAGCAATTCCCACAATTGCTTAAAAGATCGTCGCCGAATTCCGCCATCATCTCCACCACCGCGGATCATCCTTTGATCTCCCCGTGAATTGCAACAGGCTCTGGTTTCCTACCTTACTGCTGTTGCAATTTAGTTATCCTTATTCAAAAATCTAAAAAAAAAAAATTGTTCCTATATTGCTGCATAAACTTTTCGTCACAAAGTTTTCATCTCTACGACGAAAGATACATTGCAGAATTACAGCCGCATAGCACCATCTATTTGATCTTGCTACTATACTTTTTCTATCCAAATTTCTACGAAATTTTTATGACATCTTTGAAACTTCCTAACAGTGGATTTCCCTTTGGTTTTATCGAAAAATTCTCAATATAAACTACTGATCTTTTATGTCCAATCTGCTACACTTGAAAATCTATGCTGCAGAAAATTTCAGCCGCATATTATTTCCTTAACCCATCTATTTGCAATCTTTTTTGAATGAAATTTCTTATACACTTCATAGATCATCTTGGCTTCCATCTAAGATTGATCTATTGAGAAATTCATCTCTAAAATTGATTTTGTGTTGCTGCAAATTTTCATCGTAAACCGCTGAAATTTTTTGACGAGAATTCTACTATCGCAACTTGCACTAATTTCCTTATTGTGATACTGCCGAAATTCTCTTGATTAAATTAGACATCCTTGCTGTCATATAAACTGTGATTTTTCTATCAATTCCCTCCTCAATTTACTCAAGTTTTTGGTAGAAATTACATCGAGAAACCATTGTTTCTTCGACGACAATTCTACTCTTACAAGACAACACATACTTGCTGCAACTTCCACTGATTTCTATCAAACCTTTGTTGCCATCTACCACAGATCCAAAACTTTCATCCATAGCCCTAAAACTTCACTAAACCACACCCTCAAACTGCACCCAAAATAGCCACAAAACAAGCCTAAATCATAGCCTACATCCACCGATCCACCAACCCTTTCGACCATCACTTCTCTCAACCTATACATGCCTTTAACCTGACAACAAAAGAGAGATCTTAACATCATAGATTTGGAGGCATATACTATGGCATCTAAGGAGGCAATCAATGCTAAATTCGAAGCCTTGGAGGCGTGAATGGAGGATTAGATTCGGACGCTCTTTATCGAACTCAGATTGGGCCGACCACTAAGCCCGAAAAAATCATATCACTGAGAGAGCATTTCCCAATCGCACTAGGCCCGAAGAGATGAGTTCCAAGGGAGGGGAGGCTCTATGACTGACCCCAACTATCCATGCATGAGAGTGGACTTCCCTAGATGGGAAGAAGGAGACCCGATTGGTTGGATCTCACGCGCGGAGCGATATTTTCAGTACCACAAAACCGCGGATGCATATATGGTGAAAATTGCAGCTATACATCTTAAAGGGGATGCTATACAGTGGTTTGACTGGTTTGAACACACTTATGAAGTCCTTTCATGGAAACAATTCAAAGAAGGACTGCCGATCCGCTTCAGACCAACCAATTACGAGAATATGGACAGACAACTAGCAAAGATCCGACAAACCTCCACCATTTAGGAGTACCAAACCAGGTTTGAAAAGTTATCTAATCAAACTCATGATTGGTCTCAAAAACAGCTATTGAGGACCTTCATTGAGGGCTTGAAGCCGGAGATCCGAGGAGAAGTTAAAGCGCGACAACTGTATACGCTTATGGCAGCCATCTCTTTCGCACGACATCAAGAGGAGCAATTGAACCATAAAGCTCGGAGGACTAGGGTCACTCCTCAACCAGTAATATTGAAGCCCTCACCCCCCCCCTACTGTCGACCAAGTCCCTACACCAAAGAGGTTAACAAGAGAAGAGCTTCGGGAGCGATATGCGAAGGGGTTATGTTGGCATTGCGACGAGCCATGGAGCCGTGAGCATCGCGGTAGTAAAGGGAGACTTCTTATGATTGAACCAGTAGAAGAATAGGTCATTGAACATCCAGAAGAGAGCCTTGAACATAAAGAAGAAGATGCAGAAGAAGAGCCACAACCGACCGAAGTTATGGTACATGCACTAGCCGGTTACTCAAACCCGCAAACGATGAAAGTTGGAGGCCTTCTCAAACAACAACCGATTACTGTTCTCATCGACACGGGCAGTACTAATAACTTATTAGATAGTAAGGTTGCTGTCCAGATGAACTTACATATTGAGAATTGCAGCAGGTTTGTCGTTAAGGTCACCAACGGACGGATTTTGAAGTGTGATCGTAGGTGCCCGCAGGTGAAACTGTTGCTGCAGGACCAAGAGATAATTGCAGATTTCTTCCTCCTCCCTCTTGATGATCATGAGGCCATGCACAGAATTGAATTGTTGATGACATTAGGTGATGTTTCCTGGAATTTTATGAAACTAATTATGAAGCTTTATAGTAAGGGGAAACAGATGATACTGCACAGGAAATGTGGGGGCAACGTAATAACGATTTGCACACAACAAATGGAGAAGATTTTGCATAAAGTATGCAGCGGCTTTTTGGTACAACTTGAGCAGCAAACTAAGGGAGAGCCAACAGAATTTGAAGATGCAAATATACTTCCTTTGCTTGCTGAATTTTCAGATATATTTGATGAACCGCGCAGCCTACCTCTTACTCTTCGGTTTGATCATTATATAACGTTTCTTCCAAGCAAATGTCCAGCAAATACTTGTTAGGATCGGAGCGGCACTAAGAGGGGGGGGGGGGTGAATTAGTGCAGCGGCTTAAAACGTTGGTTTCGACAAATCTTTCGTACGATAAAAATCGGAATCGGAAGTGCTTAACTTAAAAGCGTATTCGTAAAGTTGTGCAGTAAATATAATGAGGAAATAAAGCAAGTTAGAGGGTTTGCAGTAATGTAAATAGCAGTAATGAAATGCAAACCAGAGATTACGTCGTTTTTAAAGTGGTTCGGTCAAGTGACCTACATCCACTTGCGAGGCCCCTCTTCGATGAGGCTCCCACCTTCCACTAGCAAATCTCTTGAAAGGGAAGGGTAAATACCCCTCTTACAACTTTTACAAGCGGTTCACTCTCTTATAGATTTTCAGCAAGAAAGAAGGAGGTGAACACTAGCAAATTGAAAACAAGAAAGGCAAAGACTCTTCTAAGACTTTTCTCTCAATCACTTGCTGCTCAAAGAGTTGTGTTCTCAGCTGAGACTTGAGGGGTATTTATAGGCCTCAAGAGGATTCAAATTTAGGCTCCAAAAATTTGAATTCTCTTATGTTCCTGATGCTGGCGGTGCCATCGCCCAGCCAAGCGGTGCCACCGCCCAGCTCTCGGGTGCTGGGCGGTGCAACCGCCCAGCCCAGGAGGTGTCACCGCCCAGCTCTCGGGTGCTGGGCGGTGCCACCGCCTAGGCCAAATCAGCTCACTGGTTGGGCTCCAAACTTGGCCCAAACCAGTCCGAACTCGGGCCCAATTGGCCCCTACTTGGGTTATAGGATTAACACCTAATCCTAACCCTAATTAACGTGTTAACTACGAATTTAAAGATATTTTCTAAGCTATTACAAAGTCCGTAAGTCAAGACTTCTTCCGGCGAGCTTCCGGCGAACTTCCGACGGTCTTCCGATAAACTCTCGGAAACCATTCTGCGGACTCCCGGCAAGCTCCTAGACTTCACGATTTGATCTTGGTGAGGTCCAACGAGCTTCTTCGGTAAGCTCTGATCTTTCTCGGTGAGCTCCGCGAACATCCAACGAACCTTCCGGCGAGCTTCCGAAAAACCCTTCGGCAAGCTCCCTGCTCATTCTTGGCTAGTTCCGGCAGCATTCCCGACGAACCTTCGGACTTCCGTCGAACTCTCGAACTCGCAATGAATCCTTCGTGCTTGACTCCGACACTTTGTTTTGCTTTATGTCTTCGTCGTTATCGTAGTTAATCCTGCACACACAAGCAAAAACTCTACTCCGATCTAGACAATTATTATAAAGCGAATTGATATTCTGTTGCCCGGCACGTCATTGGTTGGCGCTTCGTCCGATTCTTCGGCGCATCATCCTCTCTTGCGGCTTGTTGCCCAATCAGCGGTTGACCTCCGCAACGCCGATATCCTTGGCACAATTCCGCTCTTGGCCCGATGCCCGACGTCCGAAGCCTTCTGCCATCCAATATCCTAACGTGATCTCCTCCGGTGCAACGTCAATTCCTCCTGCATTAATTGTCTAATCCTGATCGAGTAGACCTGCATCACTCAAAATGCAGTTTAAATTATAAACACATATCAAGTGGTTTCATCATCAAAATACGAGATTCAACAATACTCAGCCATATCAGTATCCACATCTCTAGAAGGATGAAATAGAAAGGATTATAAAAGAGATGCTCAAAACAGGAGTTATTTGGCCAAGTTGCAACCCCTACTCTTCACTGGTGCTCCTCGTATGAAAGAAGGGCCGAACATGGCGATTGTGTATTGATTACCGAGCTCTTAATGGCATAACCGTCAAGGACAAATACCCTATTCCAATAGTAGATGAATTGCTAGATGAAAGGGAGCACAAATCTTCACAAAGTTGGACCTTTGATCCGGGTATCATCAAATACGAGTGTGCGAAGAAGACATACCAAAAACCACCTTTTGAACACACAACAACCACTACGAATTTTTGCTTTCCTCAACAGAAGGTGGAATATCTTGGGCATATCATATCAAAGGAAGGTGTAGTAGTGGACCCCTCCAAAATAGAAGCAATGCAGAACTGGCCGACCCCGAGGAACATAAAATTGCTGCATGGATTTCTCGGTTTAACAGGCTACTACCGTAAGTTCGTGAAAAACTATGGAAAGATCAGTGCACCACTTACTTCCTTACTAAAAAAATATGTCTTTCAATGGTCGTACAAAGCCTCCGTTGCCTTCAACAAACTTAAGGTAGCCATGACGATGACGCTGGGGCTAGCACTACTAGATTTCAGTCGACCCTTCATTATTGAGGTCGACACATTTGGAGTCAGAATTAGAGTCATTCTCATGCAAGATGGTCAACCACTCGCATACACTAGCAAGTCATTATCTCCCTCCCATCAAAATAAGTCAACATATGATAAGGAGATGCTCGCCATTGTGCGCGCAGCAACGAGGTGGAGACCCTGCTTTATTGGTCGACGATTTCAAATTAAAATTGACCATAAAAGCCTCAAGTACTTTTTGGAGCAAAAGATATCATCCCCTGAGCAGCAAAAATGGGTAACAAAACTTCTTGGATTTGATTATGAAAAGGGGAAAGAGAATGTTCTTGTAGATGCGCTTTCGCAACTACCCGAGCAAGAATGTTTCGGTCGTTTCACTTCTGACCAACGATTTCCTTGAAGATATTAAGATGGAATGGTTGAAAGATTCAGAGACTAGTAAGATTATAAAAAAATTGGAGGAAGCAGCAAGCTTCGTGGCTCATAATAATTAGGACTCAAAACAATTACACTATAAGGGACGCATTGTGCTTATGATAAATTCTACTTGCATCTTCACGAGCATATTTTGGATAAAGTTATTTCATATGTAGGGTACTAAATTGAAAAGGAGTACGGCATATCACCTACAAATCAACGGCCAGACAAAAGTTGTAAATAGGTGCTTGAAGACAGCCCAAAGCCACCCACCAAATATGACTATCCAAGGAGAACTCTAGACCTAACCAAGTGCCATTATTGATCGACGGATCGTGACTCGACGACGATGACCCACTACTAAAGTGCTAATACAGTGGGTGAACCTACCAACAGAAGATGCCACTTGGGAGAACTATGACGACTTGAAGATCAAATTCCTAAAATTCATGAATCGCCAGCATCGAGGACAAGGCTGATTTGAAGAGGGCGGGTCTGTTAGGACTCTAGCTAGGAGAGTCCTAATTGAGAGGGACATTCATGTAAAACCTACCTAAGCCAACCCCTATTAAAGAGGTGAAGAGGCCGGCTAGGGTTAGGAGGTTACTTCTTAGAGACGAATTAGGAGTTGTAAAGGAATAGGAATCTTGAGTAGAAGTCCTATTAGGAGTTGGTTAGAAGTAGGAGTCTTGAGTAGGAGTCCTATTAGGAGTTAGGGTTTAGAAACCCTATAAATAGCCATGTATTCCTCCTCTTTTGATAAGCAATAGATGAATCTTTTCTGTAGCCTTTGAGCAGCAACTTGGAGGGAGGAACTCCTATAGAGTTCCAAGGAGGCCGATCCCCTAAAGAGATCAACCCCAAGTTTAGAATCTGCAAGAGTTCTAACACTCAATTAGCCCTCTAAACTACTTCGATCTAGACAAATTATTACAAACAAGAATACTAATGTCACGCCCCCTCAAATAATAACCATGATATTAAAATTTTCATCATAAACCAATCCAGGATCCAAACTAACATTTGAGGTCACTAAGAAAACATTCAGATCAAAATTTCACCTCTATAATCTACAAATTTATAAACCCTGTGCAGTTCATAAACATACAACACATTACTCGATGATTCATAAAATCTGAACCCAACTCACCAAATTAATAACCACAACATAAATTCACAAGTGTGGGAGTCTATACAGTCACAAAACCAACGTTTACCATAAGTTCATATCGTTACACGAATTAAACTTAACATTCCAGAATCCTAAACATGAGAGGTCCTTTAAACTTATACAACATCCATAAGTTTAGATTCATCGTCAACATTTCATTAGATGTAGAGTGTACTTATACAACAAAAACATATATACTAATAAAGATCTGCCCAAAATCCTTTAGCTTTCCACTGCCTCAGCCCAATCTTAACATTTAAGGAAGCGACAAGCTATCCTGAAAAATTTATACAACAACGGGGTGAGCATATAAAGCTCAGCAAGTGACTAACATATCCATGTCAAAAGAGGACAATTTCCAAAGAGATAAAGTTTCAAAATGCAAGGCAGAATATAAGAATTCATAGACGTAATATCATTAGATGCAAAATCACAAATGATATTTTAATTAAACATATTTGGTTCATAACAGATGGAGCATAGAGTAATTGGAGCATATCAACAGCGTACGAGATGTTCCGGAGCATATCAATGGCAAATGGAATATTTCGGAACATATCAATGGTATGCGAAGCATTTTGATGTATATCAATGGTATAGGAAACATTTTGGAGCATATCAAAGGCGTATGAAATGTTTCGGAGCATATTAATGACAATTGAAACATTTCGGAACATATCAATGGCATATGGACCATTTCGAAGCATATCAAAGAACGAATACGAAATAGAAGCTCAGACGTCGTATCCTAGCATAGTGCATGTGAGGTTTAACTCAGTGGTGGCTCCACGCCGTGATGAGTTCTCAACTCCATCCACGGGTAGCCCTTTCCTACTCGAGCCCTCTCACCCTACCCAAGTGCTAGGTCGGCTCTGAATTTCATATCAAATAGATAGATGGTGAAGTGGGATTCCAAACATAATATGGTCCATCTATTTCTGAATGACCACCAAACATAATCTAGAGCATCGCGGGCTCTAAGCACATACCCTTTACCATTTTTGGCAAAGGTCCAAATAATCCCACAAACACCATAGTACAAAAGGGTATTGTGAACAATAAATTAGGATATATTGGAAGCACATGCGAAACAACAAAACGTACATGTGCCTTTACGAGTCAATACGATGCAAGCAACAATCTCTCACAAATGTATTCAGATTTGGAATGAAATGAAAGCAAGAGTATACCAGGATTCCAAGCAATCATATGTAGCTCAATTCAAATAAGAAAGTTAGATGAATTCAATATCCAAAGGAATGAAACTAGAATAGGCACATATCGAAAGCAAATGCGGAACAATGGGATATACATGTGCCTATATATGTCAATGCGATATAACATAAACGTTACACAAAAATGTTTCAAGAATGTAAATAATTTATAGGCAAGAGCAAACCAGAATTCAAGCACTAATATAAGCCTCAATTGAGCGAAGGGGACTGAATGGAATCTATTTCCAAACGAATGAAACAGAATACATGAAATCGACCAAAGTTCGATTTCTGTCAGGATTCAAGAGGCACATTGAACAAATACTTCAGATTATCAATTATGCTCCAATACCCTTAAGAAAGCTACTGTCGAAAGATATATCAATCTATTTTCTGATGAAATAAGTTTTATACGAATCAAGGTTTCCAACAAGGAGTTACCATTGATTTAGTGACCGAAGGTCAAAAAACTAAATCACTGTTTTGCAGAATCCATAAGGCGGAATCAATAGATAGCAGAATATGCATTTGAATTCCAAAATTTTCAATCTATATGTCAAAAGAAAGGTCTACGAGTCTAGTTTCAAATGAAATTAGTTTGGTACAAATCAGAATTTCCAACAGGGACTTATAGGCATTTTAGTATTGAAATGTCAGAAATTTTGATCCCTGTTTTGCAGCGTCCATAGGCTTAATTGAAACAGACGTTTGGGTAAGTATTCGGAGTCCAAAATTTTCAAAATCAGTGTCAAAAGGAAGGTATAAGAGTCTACTTTCAAATAAATAAGGTCTTGCCTAAATCCACATTTGATGCTAAAAATTATGGCTGAAACAATATATAGGGGTCAGTTTACTGAAAAATTTCAGATCCATGATTTTTGTATCTAACAAGAGAAATATCAGGTTCTAGGCTGAAATATTTTAAATAATTCAGAATAAATATGAGATTAAAGACTAATAATTCTGTAAGATGGGGTTAGAACAATTGTCTTTGAGAATTATGACCCTAAACGAGAATATTTGAGCAAGAAACCTCAAAGCCCCAAATTTTTTTCTTCTTCTTCTTCCCCCTTTTTCTTCTCTTCTTCTTTCTTTCTTTCTCTTTCTTCCCCGCAGCTGCCTTCTCTGGTTCCTTATGAACGAAGGCAGAGAGGCTTAAATGGTGGGATTTATAATTTTATGTATTTTGCAGTTTAGTCCTTATATTATTATATTTACGATTAGGTTCTCGGGGTTTACATATAGGTTCTCAGATTTTTTTTTTTTTTGAACAAATCTCCCAAATCTTATGAACAAGTTCTCAGATTCGTACTTTGGCTCTTTTATCAAATTTAAAATAGATACTTACACTACAACTAGAAACTTATATGAAAATTCAGAAATGAGGGATGTTACAACTAAGTTGTTTGGTATATCATTGGATCATTGGCACTTCATCTAATCATTCGTTGCATCGTCCTTTCAATCGGCATGTTGTCTTCTCACAACATCCGATCTCCTTGGCGCAATGTCCGCTCTTCTAGGTCTGATGCCTGAACTTATGGCATGAAGTCTTCTACCAATACGTCGACTGATCTTCTGTCTCGACGTCTAATATTTTGACATGTTCTACGTTGGCCCAACATTTATTCTTCCTACTTTAATTGTCTCTTCATGATCAATGCTAGTCCTGCATCACTTAAATGCACAATAGATCATAACTTTATCAATTGGTTTCATCATCAAAATATGAGATTCAACAATCTCCCCCTTTTTGATGATGACAACCAATTGATGGCAGAGTTTAAACCAAACTCCCCCTATCAATATGCCATATTGATAGAAATGTAAATTCAGACATTAATTATGAATCCTAGCAACATGTCATCAAAAAATCATGCATAATCAAAATTTCAATACATCATTCCATGCATGATCGTCATCATAACTTCTCCCCCTTTGTCATCAACAAAAAGGAGAAGTGCTACTTTCACGATTTAGAGATATGCAAGTTTAGCATGCTTGCTCTTCTTTGAAATATGCAAGCTAACAAGTTTTACTTCCTTTTGCAATGTGCAAGCTAGCAAATTTTGCTTGTTGAGATGGGCAAGATAGCACTTTTACTTGAGATTGAAAGCTAGCAGTTTTTTCATCCTTTTGCAATGTGCAAACTAGTAAATTTAGCAAGTTTTACATCTTTTTTTAACATGCAAGCTAGCAAATTTTACATCATTTTAGAATATATATGCTAGCAATTTTATTTCCCCCTTTGTCATTGTCAAAAAGAAGAGAAGAATATAATTTTGTAATTCTTTTCCCTTTGCATCAATTTTCACATCATGACAAAGATAAACAATAAAGATAAATTTGCATCAATAATTCAATCATCAAAAATGAAAGATTAATTCATGAATACCAAAAGACCATGTGTCATTTTTGACAAATCTCTTCTTTTGTAAATAGAAGGAATGATAGGAAATTATCTTGATTCAAAAAGAAAAATTCAAGTCATAAAAAAAATGAGTAATCAAGATAATGATAAAAAATATATAAGAAGAATTTATGCATTTGGGAGATTTAAATTTATCATTCAAGCTAGCACTTTTCGGTTCTCTTTTGCAATGTGCAAGTTAACAATTTCCTTCCTCTTTTACTACAATGATTCAATCATATCATGAGATATAAAAATCATAAATACAAGGAAATCATACATAATAAACTTCAAATTATAAACATCAAGAAGTCTAGTGATATATCGTGGTTAATTTGAATACATCCCTCCTTTTTAGTTAATACCAAGAAGAAACGTAGGATAGTTGATTCATAATAAAATTTTCAAGTTGTAATCAAAAGAATAATCATGATTCATAAAAAAATCTCCTCTTAAATAATATGAGAACACACAATAAGAGATCTTGATTCATAAAAGATTTCAAGTTATAATTCCGAGGAATCAAAATCACGATATAAGTA
Source organism: Musa acuminata AAA Group (assembly GCF_036884655.1). Classification (NCBI taxonomy): domain Eukaryota; kingdom Viridiplantae; phylum Streptophyta; class Magnoliopsida; order Zingiberales; family Musaceae; genus Musa; species Musa acuminata. The sequence continues at coordinate 4,792,856 of NC_088336.1, read as the reverse complement.
AAAACTCATTCAAATTCAAATAATCAAAATTATCAAAATCACTTTCAAGAGATTCAAAATGACATAAATAGATTTATTAATCACTTAGGATCTCTTGTTGAAAAATTTAATAAGTTTTATGGGATAGAGTCATTTTCAAGAAAAAAAAAAGCATTCCTCTATGTGATTGATTTCATACAAGCATGCCATTATTTTCTAAGCCAAAACCCTGCATTATCGTTTAAACTTGTAAAACAAGATTTATCACATAAATCATCAAGATCAAAAGTGTAACACATAATTCCAAAATACAATATTTCAAATCATCATTACTTCAAATCCTCATGCATAATATAAAATCACCATGATACCAAACCTTTTAACATTTTCATTATATCATTACATCATTATTTCATTAAATCACTAAAACATCAAGCATAATTTCATTAAACATATAGCATTTTCAATCAAAATCATTTTATTTATTATAGCAATACATTTTTCTTTTTAAATGAATCTAACTTTTCATTCTTAGTGCTAGGAGTTAACATGTAATTGCCATGCTCAAATTTTTATTTTTTTTTTCAAAATCACTAGAAAGAGAAGCATGATATTATTTTTACATTTTTTTTACTTTTTTTATTAATTAATTTAAAATTAATTTATGAAAAGCATCAAGTAATTTCATAGTAAAGTAAAGAAGATTCATTTGAGTTGTTTACCTCATTGTCGAGAGTCATCAAAGCGAAATTCGTCACTTCATCTTTATCGGTTTACTCCTCATCTTTGGATGCACTCGTTTCGTCCCAACTCACCTTGAGTGCTTTTTTATTCTTTGACAACTTTTTCTTTTTAAATTTATTTTTATTTTTTGATTTTTGTTTAATGAATTTTTTAAACTTTGTTGTTAGGAGATCAAGTTCATCATCACTTGAGCTTTCGCTCGAGTGGTCTTCTTTTGTTCTAAGTGTAAAATCCTTCCTGTTTTTTGGAAGGTTGATCTCAAGTTTGTCATGTGTCACATAAGTCAATTCGTAGGTCATCAAAGACCCGATAAGTTCTTCGAGTGGAAGGTTGTTCAAGTCCTTAGCTTCTTGAATTGCAGTTACTTTTGGATCCCAACTCTTTGGAAGGGACCTTAGTATTTTATTAACAAGTTCAAAATTTAAAAAACTTTTACCAAGTACTTTTAAACTATTGATGACATCCGTAAAATGGGTATACAAGTCAATGATAGTTTCACATGGCTTCATTCGAAATAATTCAAATTCATACATCAAAAGATTAAATTTTGAATCTTTAACTCTACTAGTACCTACGTGTGTGACTTCAAGAATGTGCCATAAGTCATTTCACAAATAGAAACTCGATTGAATTCATTTTTATCCAAAGCATAAAATAAAGTATTCATAGCTTTGGCGTTCAAAGAGAAAGTCTTTTTCTCCAAATCATTCCAATTGTTCATTAGAAGAGAAGACTTTTGAAATTCGTTTTCAATGATATTCCATAAATTGAAATCTAAAGAAAGCAAGTGTTAGAACCCTTGCAGATTTTAAGCTTGGGGTTGATCTCTTTAGGGGATCGACCTCCTTGGAACTCTATAGGGGTTCCTTCCTCCAAGTTGCTACTCAAAGGCTACAAAAAATATTCATCTATTGCTTGAGAAAAGAGGATGAATACATAGCTATTTATAGAGCTTCTAAACCCCAACTCCTAATAGGACTCCTACTCAAGACTCCTACTTCTAACCAACTCCTAATATGACTCCTACTCAAGACTCATATTCCTTTACAACTCCTAATGCTTCTCTAAGAAACAACCACCTAACCCTAGTCAGCCTTTTCACCTCTTTAATAGGGGTCGGCTAGGTAGGAGGTTTTACATGAATGATCCTCTCAATTAGGACTCTCCTAGCTAGAGTCCTAATAGACCCGCCCTCTTCAAATCAGCCTTGTCCTCGAGGTTAACATTCCATGAATTCTGAGAATTTGATCTTCAAGTCGTCATAGTTCTCCCAAGTGGCATCTTCTACTGGTATGTTTACCTATAATATTAGCACTTTAGTAGTGGTTTGTCGTCGTTGAGTCATGATCCGTCGATTAATAATGGCACTCGGCTGGGTCTGGAGTTCTCCTTGGGTAGTCATATTTGGTAGATGGCTTTGGGCTATCTCGTTTTATCCTAGCTTGAGCTTCAAACATGACACATAGAAGACTGGATGGATTCGGGAGTTGGCAGGTAAGTCCACTTTGTATGCTACTGCTCCGATGAGCTCCAAAATTTGATAGGGTCCATAAAACCAAGGTGAAAGCTTCATAGATGCTCTGGTTTGGATTGATGTTTGCTTGTATGGCTAGAGCCGTAGGAAGACCCAATCTCCTACTAAAAATTCTCTTTCGCCTTTGTGTTGATCATATTGTTGTTTCATCCTTGCTTGAGCTGTAGTGAGATTATCTTTTAGCAACTTCAGCATTTTGTCTCTGTCCTATAGTTCCCTATCTACTTGTTCTACTTTAGAGGTGCCCAACACATATTTTGGGATCACAAGGGGAGGTCGCCCATACATAGCCTTATAGGGAATACATTTTATGGATGAATGATAAGTTGTATTATACCACCACTCGGCCCAGGGAAGCTACTTTGTCCACTCTTATGGCCGGTCACTGGTGAAGCATTGAGGTATGTCTCCAAGCAACTGTTCACCACTTCAATATGGCCATCAGTTTGTGGGTGATATGTCATACACATTTTAAATTTAGTGTCCTGCATCTAGAATAACTCTGTCCAAAATATACTCGCGAAGACCCTATCACGATCACTTACAATAGATCTCAACATCCTATATAATTTTACAATATTCTCCTTAAAGATTCGAGCAATACTAGAAGCAGTGTAGGGATTACGAACAGCGCAAAAGTGAGCATACTTTGTAAGACGATTGACCGTGATAAGAATTGTACTTTTTCCTTATGATGAGGGAAACCCTTTGATGAAGTCCATTGATATATCAATCTATATTAAGGTCAGGACGGGTAGAGGTTGCAGCTTTCCAAGACTTGCTACTGTCTCGCCTTTATGTCGTTGACATACGTCACATTATGCCACAAATTTAACAATAATATTTTTCATCCCTATCCAATAAAAATTTTTCTTAATTCTCTTATAGGTTCTAAGGAACTCAGAGTGTCTGGCCATAGGTGTAGAATGCATCTCTTTAAAGATGGTCTTTATACAAGTAGAATTTGGCACAAGCACAATGTGTCCCTTATAGCGCAATTATTTGGAGTCCCAATTGTAATGAGACATGGAGCTTGGTGCTTCCTCAAAATTTTTTATGATCTTATTGGTCTCCGGATCTTCCTGCCATTCCCTCTTCATATCCTCAATGAAAACACTAGTCGGAAGTGAAACGGCCAAAAATTCAGCTTGCTCGGGTAGTTGCGAAAGCGCATCTGCAACAACATTCTCTTTCCTCTTTTTGTAAGTTATTCCATAATCATATCCAAGAAGCTTTGTTACCCATTTTTGCTACTTGGGGGAAGATATCTTCTACTCCAAGAAATATTTTTGGATTTTATGGTCGGTCTTGATTTGAAATCGTCGCCCAATCAAGTACGATCTCCATTTGGCCACCGCATGCATAATCGTGAGCATCTCCTTGTTGTAAATAGTCATTCTGAGATGGGAAGGAAATAATGTCTTACTAGTATAAGTGAGGGGGCAGCCATCTTGCATTAGTACATTACCAATTCTGACTCTGAAGGCATCGGCTTCAATAACAAAAGTTTTGCCGAAGTCAAGTAGCGCTAGTATGGGCATTGTCATCATTACGGCTTTAAGTTTGTCGAAGGTGGTGGTGTTTTTGTCCAACCATTGGAAAGCATCTTTTTTCAGTAAGGAAGTAAGGGGTGCACTGATCTTTTCATAGTTTTTCATAAACTTGCAGTAGTAGCCTGTTAAACCAAGAAAGCCACGTAGCGATTTTATGTTCCTTGGGGTCGGCCAATTCTGTATTTCTTTAATTTTAGAGGGGTCCATCGTCGCATCTTCTTCTAATATGATATACCCAAGATATTCAACTTTCTATTGAAGAAAGCTGCACTTCAATTTTTTGATAAAAAGAACATGTTTTCACAAAATCATCAAAAATAAGTCGTAAGTGCTGAAAATGACTTTCAAGAGAAGGGTTGTAAATAAGAATACCGTCAAAGAAAACCAGCACAAACATACAAAGATAATTTTAGAAAAAATCATTCATAAGGCTGTGGAAGGTGGAGGGAGTATTAGTGAGACCAAAGGGCATTACCAAAAATTCGTAGTGGCCATTTTGTGTTCAAAAGGCAATTTTCGGTATGTCTTCTTCGCACACTCGTATTTGATGATACCCGGATCAAAGATCTAGCTTTGTTAAGACTCATGCTCCCTGTAATTCATCCACTAATTCATCTACTACTGAAATAGGATATTTTTCCTTGATAGTTATGTCGTTGAGAGCTCAGTAATCAACGCACATTCGCCATGTTCCATCCTTCTTTCGTACGAGGAGCACCGGTGAAGAGTAGGGGCTGCAACTTAGTCGAATAACTCCTGTTTCAAGCATCTCTTTTACAATTCTTTCTATTTCATCCTTCTGAAGATGTGGATATTGATAAGGCCAAGTATTTGTTGGAGGTTTTCTCGGAAGAATCAGTATACAATTATCATGCCAATAGGTAGGAGGTAGGTTGCACGGTTCATCAAATATATCTGAAAATTTAGCAAGCAAAGGAAGTAGGTTTGGGTCTTCAAATTCTATTGGCTCTCTCTTAGTTTGCTGCTCAAGTTGTAACAAAAAGCCGCTGCACATTTTATGCAAAACCTTCTCCATTCGTTGTGTGCAAATCGTCATTACGTCGCCCCCACGTTTCCCATGCAGTATCACCAGTTTCCCATGCAGTATCACCAGTTTCCCATGCAGTATCACCCGTTTCCCCTTATTGTAAAATTTCATAATTAGTTTCACAAAGTTCCAGGAAACATCACCTAATGTCGTCAGCCATTTGATGTCAAGCATAGCTTCATAATCATCAAGAAGGAGGAGAAAGAAATCTACAATTATCTCTTGGTCCTGCAACAATAGTTTCACCCGCGGGCACCTATGATCACAATTCAAAATTCATCCATCGGTGACCCTAATGTCAAACCTACTGCAATTCTCAATAGGTAAGGCCATCCGAACAGCAACATTGTTGTTCATAAAATTACTAGTGCTCCTGGTGTCAATAAGAATGGTGATAGGTTGTTGCTTCAGAAGTCCTCCCACTTTCATCGTTTGTGGATTCGCGTAACCGACAAGGGCATCCATCGTAATATCAACCGGCTGCTGTTCTTCATCCGCGACCTCTTCCTCATGCTCTTGGATTTTCTCCTCTATGTTTTCAAGAGGTCCAATCAGTAGGAGGCAGCCACTTTTGCAGCGATGATCGCGGTTCCACGACTTGTCGCAATGCCAACAAAGACCCTTTGCTAGTTGGTCATGTAGTTCTTCTCTTGTCAAATTTTTTGGCAGCAAAGGATGGCTGGGAGCTGAAGGAGGTTTATATACCATAGGCCTAGGAGAGGTTCTTATCCTCTGAGCATCTTGTTTGAGTCATTCTTCTTGTATTTGGGTGAAAGAAATCGCAACTGTCACAGTACGGGGCTACCGCACCTTAACCTCCCCTTTTATCTCTGGCTTGAGTCCTTCGATGAATGTTCCTAACAATTGATGGTCAGTCCAATCATGAGCAAGGTAGGATAGCTTCTCAAACTTGGTTTGGTACTCTTGAATCATAGAGGTTTGTCGAATCTTTGCGAGTTGGCCATTGATATTTTCATACTCCGTAGGTCAGAAATGATTCAGTAGTGCGTTCTTAATTTGATTCCATGTCGGAGCCCCATGATTGTGTTCCAGCTAATTGTACCATTGAATAGCATCTCCTTTAAGGTGGATGATAGCAATTTCCACCATAGCATCATCCGAAGTTCGGTAGTAGCGAAAGTAACGTTTGGCGCGTGAAATCTACCCCACCGGGTCTCCTTCTTCCCATCGCGGGAAGTCCACCCTCACGCGTGGCTGTAGCATGTCTGAGGGCTATCCCTCCTTCTCTAGAGGTCTCTCTAAACTCTTTCCTCACTGAGATTTGGTTGGACTCGGTAGTTGTCCAATTCTGAATTATGCAAACAAAGTGCGTAATTTGTCCTCCAAGCACGATTCAAGCCGCGATTCAATCCGAAATTCCCATGCTTCAAATTTGGCATCAATTGGATCTTGAGAAGCCATAGCATATGCCTATAAATCATAGATGTCCCTGTATTTTTTCTGTTGATGGGTTAATGGCATGGATGGTGAAAGGTCCGGAAGAATTGAGGATCACGGAAAGGTACTACAGCAGATTTTTACGTCTAAAGTGTAACAGTTTGGACATAAAATATTAGTTGTTTAAATTAATAATTTTTTAGTGGAATCAAAAGGAAATCTAATGTTAGGAAGTATCAAGGCTGTCATAAAAATTTTGATAGAGATTTAAACAGAAAAAATGTAGGAAGGTCAAACAATCTGTACTATGCGGTTGGAATTCTGTAGTGCAGATTTTCAAGTGTAGTAGCTTGGACCTAAATGATCAGTGGTTTATATTAAGAATTTTTTTATGAAACTAAAGGAAAATCTAATATTAAGAAGTGTCAAAGCTATCAAAAAAATTTTGTAGAGATTTGGAGAGAAAAAATGCAGTAGCAAGATCTGACAAATTGTACTATGCGGTTGGAATTCTGTCGTGCATCTTTCGTCGTAGAGATGAAAACTTTACAATGAAAAGTTTATGCAGCAATATAGGAATAATTTTTTTTTTTTGGATTTTCGAATAAGTTGCAGCAGCAGTAAGGTAGGAAATCAGAATTTGTTGCAATTCATAGGGAGATCAAAGGATGATCCGCGGTGGTGGAGATGACGGCAAAATTCGACGATGATCTTTTAAGCAATTATAGGAATTGCTTTGGGCGGCTCTGGAGGGCTGATGGATGGCTATATTTTTTAATAAGGATAACTAAATTGTAGCAGCAGTAAGCTAGGAAACCAGAACCTATTGCAATTAACGGGGAGATCAAAGGATGATCCGCGGTGGTGGAGATGACGGAGGAATTCGGCAATGACATTTTAAGCAATCGTGGGACTTGCTTTGGGCAGCTGTGGAGGGCTGATAGGGCTATGGAAGGGTAGCAAAATGCCAAAAATGTTGCTCTGATGCCAAGTGTTAGAACCCTTGTAGATTCTAAGCTTGGGATTGATCTCTTTAGGGGATCGGCCTCCTTAGAACTCTATAGGGGTTCCTTCCTCCAAGTTGCTGCTCAAAGGCTGTAGAAAAGATTCATCTATTACTTGAGAAAAGAGGATGAATACATGACTATTTATAGGGCTTCTAAACCCCAACTCCTAATAGGACTCCTACTTCTAACCAACTCCTAATAGGACTCTTACTCAATACTCATATTCCTTTACAACTCCTAATGCTTCTCTAAGAAACAACCTCCCAACCCTAGCTGGCCTTTTCACCTCTTTAATAGGGGTCGGCTATGTAGGAGGTTTTACATGAATGCCCCTCTCAATTAGGACTCTCCTAGCTAGAGTCCTAACAGTAAGAAAACTCTCATTTGAGTTTTCCAATATGTGTAGTTCATCCCATTGAACATAGGAGGATGAATGATAGAGTGATCCTCTTGAAGCTAGAAAAAGTCATCTCTCTTAGGTTTTAAACCAAATAGAAAGAAACGAGGCTCTGATAGCAATTGTTAGGATCAAGTCGATACTAAGAGAGAGGAGGGTGAATTAGTGCTTACAATAAAAATATCGGTTTTAAAAAATTCCGTTCGATAAAGCCTGTATCAAAAAGATGAGTTTAACTTAAAAGCATATGTAAGCATAGTGAATAAGTAAATTAGTTTGCAATAAAAATAAAAAGCTTAAAGTAAATGCAAACCAAATTTATAGTGGTTCGGTCATCGTTACCTACATCCACTCTCGATTCCTCTTCACTCGAGGCCACCAGCTTCCACTATCGGTCTTCCTTCAATAGGCGAAGACCAACTACACTCTTACAACTCTTTCTCCTTTTCACGTGTTTATAAGATAATCCTTACAAACCTAACACCTCTCTTGAATGATCTCAAAACTAGAAAGGGAGGAGGAGGACACTTAACAATTTTACAACCTAGAATAACAACCCCTTTCTGCTCTAATTCATACTCTTCTATACAAAAATAGGTAGTGTATTTATAGACCTAAATGACTTCAAAATTGTAGCCAAAAAAGGTCTCATCCAGAGTTTACCGGGTCCTAGCGGTACTACCACCTAACACAATCTGGGAGACTATGTCTGGGCAGTACTACCACCCAGACTGGCGGTACCGTCACTTGACAGTAGGCAGAACCACCACCCAGTTTGGCGATATTACCGCCTGACATAGTTTCAGAGATAATGTCTTAGAAACTGAGCCTCTAGCGGTGCCACCGCTTGATCCAACTTTTGGGTCACTAAATGGACCTTTCTCTTAGCCCAAAACAGTCCCAATTTGGACCCAATTGGCCCCTAATTGAGTTAGCATAGTTACACCCGAAACCAACTTAATTAACCCTCTAAACTACTTCGATCTAGACAAATTATTACAAGCAAGAATATTAAGTTGTCCAGCATGTCATTGGATCATCGGTGCTTTATCCAATCCTCAGTGCATCGTCCTCTTTTGCGGCCTTTTTCCCAATCCGTATGTTGACCTCTGCAACTCTGATCTCCTTGGCACAATGTCCGCTCTTTTGCGGCCTTTTTTATAAATTGAGATTTATTATGAATCAAGATTTTTCATTAATTATCTTTCTACGATTCTTTTTGTTATTTACTAAATAGGAGATTTGTCAAAAATGACTCATTGTCATTTAGTTTTCATGACTTGATCTTTCATTTTTTATGATTGAAATATTGAAGTAAACTTATCGTTGTTATTAATATTGAATCAAGATCTCTTACTCTTTATTCTTATATGACTCTTGCATTTTATTAAAGAGAATACTTATCTAAATGAATCATAATTTTTCTTTTGATTCCTCGGAATTATAATTTGAAATCTTTTATTAATCAAGATCTTTTATTCTCCTATGTTCCTTTTTACGATTTACTAAAGAGAATATCTTTTTTAGAATTCATGACTTAAGATTTTCCTTACTATTCGATATCCTAAGATTTCTTTTTGATTATTTAAGAGGAGATTTATCAAAATGAATCATGTCTTTTAGTATTCACATGATCTTTGATATTATCTTTTATGACATGATTTTTATTATGTATGATTCCTTTATATCTATGGTGTTGAATCTCGGATTTTGATGATGAAGTCAATTGTCATTTGGTTATCTAATCCGTATGTTGAGATAAGTGTGCAGGATTAACTATGATGGTAGTAAAACATGCAGCAGGTGTTAAGCCGGAGTCAAGACCAAGATCACGTTGGGGGTTTGAGAGTTCGTCGGAAGTCTGGACGGTCGTCGAAGGTTCTGAGGGAACAATCCGAGAAGTCCAGGAGCTTGCCAAAGAAGCTCGTCAGAACTCGCCAAGAGGATCGTCACAAGTCTAGGAGTTTGCCGGGAGTCCGTTGAAGCATCGTCGAGGGTTCTGTCATGGACAAACTTCTAAACAGGATGTTTGATGTAATGCTTATACATGTCCGTGTCTTTTGTTATGTTCATACTTTGCCTAACATGTAGAGGGAGAGCCGAAGGCTTAATAGTCCCATTTTAGTTGGGTTTGGTGGTCGTTTTAGGCTTGTAAATAAAGGTTGTGTCATGTGGACACTTTAGAGAGATTTTCAATCTATAGTGGACCATTTTACCCTTTGTTGTGCAACTATTCAAAGCTTGTAAAGTCTTTTGTAATTTACATTATCTATGAAGTGTTTTTGGAAATGTTTGCTTGTGGATCCCGAATGAGGCGTTTTCTCTAACCCGTTCTCTCTTTTGTGGGTACTAAGGGACATAGGAGGCTTCGGGGAGGCTGACCTTTGTGGACGGACACGCAAGAGTGCCGCACTACTTAGGCAAAACCAGCTAAGTCCGTGATAGATGGTATCAGAGCAAGACAAGCACCAATAGAAACACTTAGTATGCAAACGTGGGGGACCCAGCGGGGCTGCGTTAAGGGCAATCAGCACACGCGCGACTGTTTGGGGGAAAATGGGCATGGAGATGTAGGGAAAAGGAGTCGCTCGGAGGAGCGGGCATCTGAGATTGGCATTCAGAGGAATGGCCAACCCTTCGCGCAAGAGGCACCACGAGAACAGGCAAGCTTAGAAGAATACGGAGTGCACAAAGGTTGGGATGGTTGAGTTTGAGCTACGGCTCAACGTTGACAACTATACTTGATGGTGCTGAAGGCAAGCGAGGCGCTTGGTAAAGGATGAGACCATGCAAGGTGGAATGAGTTGTTCAGCGACCGTAAGAGTTGTGCAAAGCTCACAGAGGTGAGGGAAATTGCTAACTCAAAGAATTCGGTACTCATACATGGGCTTGTATGCGGACGATGGAATGTTCGCGGCCATCCCAAGGCGACCGAAACTCGGCACCATGGAGCATTGAAACTTTCTCTTCAGAATATGAAAGATACGTCCATAGGAGGCTGAAGTGTGCAACGATTTCAGTATGTTGCTAGGCCTTGAGTGGTGTAGCGGGAGCTGTATTGACGTGGAGTCACAATCTAGCAAATGCGTTTGCAGGAGGCAGACCAATGCACAGTTTGTTTAGCAAATCGGAGTAGTCCAAGGGGATTGTGGTCTCCGAAACAAAGAGAGATGTTGCTCCAACGGGACAGTTATCCAGGAGGGATAAGTCCTGGCTCTCCAAAGGGAGAGTCATGTGGGATGGACCTCACATGTTGAGGAGGAGTACCTCAACAAACAACAATTCCATGAAGCTCAATGGACTGAGCAAGCGGCGAGGAGTCATCGCATGATCTCACTTTAGAGAATGCATTAGTGGATGCACTGTGAGATCAAGTGGGGGAGCGACCCAAAGGAACACAAATGAAGGCATACTTGGAGTCGATATGGAGATCAGACTCAAGGGAGGGTTGACCCGTGGAATGGTAGGCGCGAGGGCCACCATCAACTCAATGCAAAAACGAGGAGCGGAGCAACTTGGGTGTAACTTGGCAAAGCACCTAAGCCGCATGAAGGGAGCTAGCATAGAAGAGGGAACATGGAGCAAAGGCACAGTGCTTTCCTTGGACAAAAGTCAAGGACATGAACTCTTACAAAGGCAAGAGTAGGATCATGTTGTTCCATGGGTCATTCATTCTGACGGAGCAGACTCATCTTGCATGGTGCCAAAGACGAAGGGAGCTTCTGGGCACATGCACCTTATCTCGGAGGAGCATTTAATGGAGGAACTAAGGTGACTCAATTTGCGGAGGCGAAGTTGGGTTCAGAAGGCCTTAGCACGGGGCAAGAGGACATAGAGGCGAGTACTCTTGAAGAATATGCCACAGTGTTGCCATTCAAGTTGCCATGAAGGAAGCGGTGCGCAGCGAAGATTGTGCTGGTAGGGACAGAGGCCCATGATCCAGACAATGGTGCACTAATTGTAGCGAAGTCGGGGGACTTTGGGAGCTACTAGGCGATGGACTGTCCTAGAGCGGTGCTTCATCTAGGTGTGACCCAAGAGCGGGTGGATGAAGGTCGATTACCAAAGGAGCGAACAAAATCGAAGGTGGAAGAGACCCTGCGATGTATTGGCAGAGGCCACACATGGAGGGATCACAATTCGAGTTCATCCCATAAGGATCAGAATGCGATAGAGATGTCACCAAGAGGCGACATGGTGTAGTGGATCGTGGTGGAACAGTTCATGACAATGTGACACACACGACATAGTCCCGTGAGGGACTAGATTATATGGAGGTATGATCGGGAGCTACTGGAAGCTCCACTTCGGTGAACAACATGATGACAAGAAGGGCTATAGATTCAAGGAGTGAAGGCCATGGTACCACAGAGGCGGGTCTTCCGTACGTGCATCGAATTTTGCATCGAATGAAAGCCTTGGTCATCAGCATATGGGGGCTATATTCCACCAAGGGAAAAGTTTGAATGCAAGTACCAGTGAGTCCCAGGGGAGGGACTTGATCATGCAGAGGTATGATCAAAGCAGCTAGAGAGTTAGACTACTCCAGAGCCCATATTCGCTTAAGGGAGCCCGGCAAGTCTGAAGACAAGGTCGAGTAAGCGAACGTTGCTACCAAGGAAGCTAAGGAGAACAGAATTGGTGCAAACTCTACAACGTGACGACAAAGGCCATGCATGGGAGTTGCAATCTGTCTTTCCATCGATCAAAGGGAGTTGCTTGGAGAACACAGAGGTGTTGAAGCAGAGGGTCGAAAGGGGCGAGGAAGCGACAATGAGTTCAGAGGGACTTAGCTACCTAAAAAAAAAATCAAGCATCAGTTAGAATAGAGGTGGACTCGGAGGAGTGCCACAGAGACATATCTACTGATCGTGAAGAAAAGGGATGTAGATGGAGGCGACAGATAGTAGGGCCATGGGCATGGCAGCGCCATGGTACCGCAGAGGTAGAACTTCCGTGAAAGTCATTGATCCCTTGCTCTCATGGAGGGAGAGCGCTTGGTCATGAAAGGGGCCGAGGAGGTGGAGCATGCAGAGGCAAACTCCAAGTACTGAGACAAGGCTGAAGGGCAGAGGCCAAGGAATTTCGTAAGACCAGTGTCAACGAACTTCCCATCAAGATAGCTGAAAGTGAAGGACTTCAGGTCATGCAAGAGTGCACGACCAAGGAACGAAGTAGGCAGTATGCGGTGCTGTACCTTTGCTACTCAGGGGAGTAGGCGGCAGGGTTGATGGAGAAGACGGTACAATCCCAAAGGCGACCAAATCTATTAGAGAATTACTCCAAGTTGGGGTGAAAACTTCTTGCATTCCAGAACTTCAATGGCATTGAGAAGGTGAATCACAGTAGCTAACTCAACGCAAGGAGTGCAAACACTTCAAGTGCTTCAGAAGTGTGAGCAAAGAGCAGGCGAAGGTCAGTAACCAGCTCGATGCATGGAGTACAACCTCGAGGAGGCGGGCGAAGTCAAGTAACCTTTGCCTTCTCAACCCTTAAGAGAATGGGCGAAACCGAGTACCCCAATTCTCTTATCTATCCAGCAGAGGAGCTCTGCACAAGTTCAAAGACCCTTCGAAGATAATGGAAGACAATAGTTGTCAAATCCTCACCAACGGTGATCAGGGCTTCTGAGAGTAGATTGTCCACTTCATTTCCCAATGAAATGCCAATCGAAAGCGGAAGTGATGCGAACCTACTTGGAAGTGACAACTAAGTGAAAGAAGAGTCAATGGGCAAATTTTATGAAGGAAAGACCCAAAACTTCATAAGTTTGCGAGATGATGCTCGTTAAAGCTCCAACAAGCATCCACCAAGTTCAAGTAGCATTAGGCATTTGAGAGACTAGCGTAGTAAGGATGGTCTTTTCCTTCATTTGGAGGATCTGCAGGAACCAACAGGGATCAACACAACTCAGCCAACCCCACACTAGAGTCAGAGTCATTAGTGAGTTGAAGCAGCATGGCGGATCAAAGGTTCGACTACTCAAAAACAGCAATGGAGAGCAGCTGGCAGTATCGCCTAGACTGAGCGGTAGTATCGCTCAGTGACAAATGACAGGTGGTTGTACCGCCCAGTTTTGATGGTGGTACAGCCAGGACCCTGGAAATCTGGGAATGAACACTTTTGAGCTCCGAATTCAAACTGATTAAGGCCTATATAAAGCCCACCCTTTCCTGCATGAAAGTAAACCGAAATCTTGCTTTTATTTTGAGTATTTGAGAGCTTAAAAGTGTTGTAAAAGGCTAGAGTTCCTCTCCCTCTTTTCTTTCTAAGTCTTGATCATTCAAGAGAGGAGTGAAAACTTGTAAGGGTTATCTCCTAAGCCCGTCAAAAGGAGAAAAGTTGTAAAAGGGTGGTTAGCCTTCGCCTATTGAAAGAAGGCCTCTAGTGGACATCGGTGACCTCATTGGAGGAGAAAGCCAAAAGTGGATGTAGGTTAAGATTGACCGAATCACTCTAAATCTCGGTTTGCATTTACATTATGCTCTTTATCTTAACTGCAAACTGCCTCTGTTGCTTTACATCAACTATACTTCCATTTGCTCTCAAGTTAAAAATCTTTCTGAAATGGTTTTCGTACGAAGTCTTTTTGAACCGACGAAAGTTTTTCGTTATACTAATTCACCCCTACCCCCCTCTTAGTGCTCTTGATCCTAACAATTGGTATCAGAGCGGGTTCACTCTCAGTTGGATTAAAACCCAAGAGAGATGGCATATACCGGAAACCAAGAGGGTCACTCTATTACATGTCCGCCCATGTTTAATGGGACGGACTACACCTATTGGAAGACCCGTATGAGGATCTTCCTTATTTCCATGGATTTTGAACTTTAGAATATTTTTGAAAATGGATTTTCAAAGTCTTCTCTTCCAATGATTAATTGGAATGAATTGGAGAAGAAGACTTTTGCTCTAAATGCAAAGGCTATGAATGCCTTATTTTGTGCACTTGATAAAAACGAGTTCAATCATGTTTCAATTTGTGAAACTACATTTGATATTTGATATACACTCAAAGTAACTCACGAAGGCACGAGTAGAGTGAAAGAGTCAAAAATCAACCTTTTAGTATATTCTTATGAACTTTTTCGAATGAAACCGAGCGAGACCATAGGTAACATGTACACCCGTTTCACGGATGTCATCAATGGTCTAAAAGGACTCAGTAAAAGTTTTTCAGATTTCGAGCTCATTAATAAAATTCTAAGATCCCTTCCAAATAGTTGGGACCCAAAAGTCACTGCTATTCAAGAGGCTAAATATTTAAACAACTTCCCTCTTGAAGAATTAATCGGGTCATTAATGACCTACGAAATGACTTGCAAAGCTCATGAAGAGCATGAGAACACCCTTCCAAAGAACAAGAAGGATATGACACTTAAAACTCAAGAAGACCACTTGAGAGAAAACTCAAGTGATGAGGACTTTGACGATGACTTGGCACTTCTAACAAGAAAATTTAAAAAATTCATTAAAAGAAACAAATTTAAAAATGATACTAAAAATAAATTTGAACCCAAAAAGGATCAAGTTATTTGCTACGAATGCAAGAAGCCGGGACACTATAAAAGTGATTGTCCCCAAGCCAAGAAGAGAACACCAAAGTGTTGAATCTCGAATTTTGATGATGAAACCAATCAATATGTGTTTATGTTTTAATCTACGTTTTGAGTGACGCAAGATGCTTCGATCAGGATAACACAATTAAAACAGGAAGAATCAAGTTGGGCCGGAGGAACGTGTTAGAAGATTGGACGTCAGGCCGGTGGATCGGTCGACGTATTGACAGAAGGCTTCGGGCCGTGGATTCGGGCATCGGGCCAAGAAGAGCGGAGATTATGCCAAGGATATCAGAGTTGCGGAGTCAACTGGCCGATTGGGCAATAGGCCGCAAGAGAGGACGATGCACCGAAGAATCGGATTAAGCGTCGAGGGACTAATGACATGCCGGACAATTTGACAATATATATTGAGCAAGTAGAATCTTGAGCATTAGTCAATTATGTGATAAAGGATATATTGTCAGATTCGAATCTAATACTTGCATCATTGAAAAACCACACAGAAACACATCTATGATTGCATTAAAACAAAATAACGTATACACTATTTGTTAGCATCAAGAGCACTAAGAGGGGGGGGGTGAATTAGTGCAGCGGAAAACCTTCTACGATAAAAATCGCGTTCGTTCGATAAAAGTGTTTCGGTAAGAAAGCTGATTCATAAATCACTTTAACTTTTGATTAAGCGAGATGCAGCAAAGATATAAGTGCAGTTTGCAGTTATGGTTCAAATCAAATAGTAGGCGCAAACTGAAATATGATATTCGTACGAAAAAACTAATTTAGGTCTAAATGCTGATTCGTAAATCACTTGATTAAGCGAGATGCAGTTAAAGCAAGGATATAAAGGTAGTTTGCAGTTATGATAGAAATCAAAATGTAAACACAAACTGAAATATGATGATCGTATGATAAAACTGATTTACATCTAAACGCCGATTCGGAAAGTACAAAGCTTGAAACTCGATCGTATATGCGCAGAAAGCAATAAGCTTTTGAGGAGATTGATAGTAAGGATAAGATGCTCAAAGTAAATGCAAATCGAGATTTAGAGTGGTTCGGTCAATCTTGACCTACTCCACTTTTGGCTTCATCCACCGACGAGGTCACCGACGTCAACTAGAGGCCTTCCTTCAATAGGCGAAGGCCAACCACCCATTTACAGTTTCACTCCTTTTGACGGGCTTAGGAGACAACCCTTATAGAATTTTCTCTCCTCTCTTTAAAGATCAGAACTTGGAAGAAAAGAGGGAGAAGAACTTTTGGCCTTTACAACAATTTTGAGCTCTAAGAATCACAGAATAAGATCAGGATTTTGGTGTATGTTTATTGCCTTTCAGTGCTGGATGGGTGGGGTATTTATAGGCCCCAACCCAGTTTGAATTTGGAGCTCAAAACTGTCAATTCCGTGAATTCCGGGATCTAGTAGTTGTACCGCCTGACTGAGGCGGTTGCACCGCCTGGCAGAGCTCAAAGACTGAGCCTTTGGGCGGTGCCACCTCTATCATGGACAATTGCACCTCCTACCAGAGCTCGAAGACCGAGCTTCGGCGGTGCCACCGCCTGACTATGGCGGTTGCACCGCTCAGCCAGAGCTCGGAGACCGAGCCCAAGCGGTGCCACCTCTTGGCTGGGGCAATTGCACCACCCAGTCTCGCTCGGAGACTGAGCCCAGGTGGTGCCAGCGCCTGGCTTGGGCGGTTCAACCGCTTGGCAGAAATCAGGGTCCGAATGGGTTGATCCATTCGGCCCAATTTGGGTTTTTTAGGGGCCCAATTGCCCCAAGATTAAGTTAATGGGATCACCTCCCATTTCCAACTTAATCATTATGCTAACTACGATATTTCCTAAGACAATTACTGCAACTTGCTCCGGTGCGTCAATCGCTTCTTCCGGCGAGCTTCCGGCGAACTTCCGTCGATCATCCGATGAACCCTCGGTGATGCTCCTGCGGACTTCCGGCAAACTTCTGGACTTGCGACGATCCACTTGGCGAGTTCCGACAAGCTTCTTTGGCAAGCTCATGGACTTCTCGGATTTGTTCCCGCAGAACCTCCGACGACTGTCTGAACTTCCGTCGAACTCTCGATCCCAACGTGATCATTGTCTTGTTTCCGGCGCAACTCCTGTTGCATATCTTATTTTCATCGTAGTTAATCCTGCACACTTATCTCAACATATAGATTAGATAACAAATGACAATTGATCTCATCATCAAAATCCGAGATTCAACAATCTCCCCCTTTTTGATGATGACAATCAATTGATAATGGAGTTAACCTTAACTCCCCCTTGTCTATATGCCATACTTGAGATAAGTCATTCTTGAATTCAAAACCTTTGAATTCAAGAGACATATTGATAAGTTAAAATCATTTAAACTTATCAATACTCCCATCATGATGCCCATCATGATGTTTCTCTCTGAAGATGATGTCAAGGCTTGACATTCATTTTCAAATTTTACATAACAGGTTTGAATGATGGTAATAGTAGCAATTCATCATATTATAAGATATCAACATGTAAAACTGCGAAGTAAGATTTTGATATCATTACATGATACAAACAAGGCATAATGCAAATTATAGCAATCATAGCATCAATTCATATATCTCTTGGTGATGCAAGCATGGCATTAATACTCATATATTTCTCCCCCTTTGTCATCAACAAAAAGCATGGTAATTGTGATAGCAGGAGAACAATAAGTGAATTTTGAGCATAAGTGTAATAGTTGTTCATGCCTTTACATGTTATTTTCCAAGCATATAAAGGAAAGCATGATACATAGATTGCTTTGAATACTTCTTCCTTTTTATTTGTTATAATCTTTTTGCATGAAGGAGGAAGGCTATTTGTGATTTTACTTTGAGTGAAGTTAAAATCGATGAGAGATTAAATCATGCTTCATTGATCAAGATATGTATGTGAAACAAATCTTTGCAAGTAAAAACACTATCATCCATATTTCAAGATGGAATTTATAAGCAGGAATCATTTCATCAAATCCATTTCAGAAAAATATTTTTCATAAGTGTATGAGAAAATCCGATTGTTATGATACCAATTGTTAAGCGAATCCGAAAATGAAATGAACTCTTTCATGCATTCGGACAAGACTATGCTACTGATTTTCAAATACAATCATGAAAACAAAACATGCTTATTGTTATGGAAATTTTTGTATTCAACACATAATTTCCAACATGTTATTTAGGCATGTAATGGCAATCAAGTGATTTGATCATTCAATAAAGTCCGAAAGATAATTTTAACTAGTTTATGTATTCGGACACATCAACATTCCTAATTCTCTTCTTATGAAATCAAATTGTTCTTCGCTTAAAGGTTTTGTAAAAATATCAACTAGTTGATGTTTAATATTATGGCAATATGACGCATCAACTGCATTGGTATATCATTTTCTCAAATCATATTTATCATGGAAACCAAAACATTTAATTTCAATGTAAAATCCGATAGTGAGTAACGAGATTAAACAATGAGTGATGTTCGTAACTCTGCTCACTAACAAATACATCAAGTAACCATATCAAAGATTAAGGCAGCATTGTCATGAGTAACATAAAGAGTTTACAATAACAATAGGTGATTGTGTTCATATATACACGTACAAGCTCATTCTGGAGGTGGAAAATTAAAGTGCCTAAATAAAGAGTCAAATTGTCGATGAATTTGCTGCAGCTCAGATAGGATTTGATCTTGTTGATGTTCGAGTCGTTCTTGTCTTTGTTCAAATCGGTCCATCCGAATCCCAATATCTTCGACAGATGATGTATGAGCTTGCTCAAATGAATGTGTTTCCTCAAAGGGACAGATCGGTGGAGACTGAGTACCCATAAAGACTAGTGTTTCCGGTTCTGGTTCAGGTTGAGGGGGATCGGTTCTTCTAGGCATTCTAACCCAATTACCGTTTCTATAAACACATCTTAATCGGTGAAGTAGATTTTTATTTATTATGCTAAACCTATCTACTTTTATTACTTCTTCTTCCGGTGGTATTGGAATATCGTAGGCTTTCAGTATTCTAGTGATTATACCACCATATGGAAGCATCATGTCTTTCTTAGATAGTTCTAACATGTTTTGCTGGATAAGATAACCAAGACAGATGTCATGTCCTTTCATGATCCAATACATAGTCCCTAATTCTATTTGGCTTACTTCATCATGATGGTATTGTTTAGGGAGAATGATGCTAGTTAGGATATGATGAAGTACCTTTTGCGTTTAGTGGCAGTAGATATTCACAACTTTTAGGAACAAATGCTAAGTTGGGATTGGCGAAAATTGTTCCTAAGGCTTCAACATATGTTGTCCCAACAATTTCATCATCCCATGATCCTCTAAAGTAAAGTCCTCTATTTTTTATGGGAATGCCTATCATGTCGCAAATGAATTTATCCGTAATGGAGATGTATTGTCCTAAGAGATAGGTAGACATTCTTTCTTCTTCATCTACTTGTATATTGTTATAAAACAATCTAACAAGTCTTGGATAGATGGGTTCACTAATTTGTAAAATAGGAAGTAGATCTAAGTTTGCAAACCATTGGATTGTCTCTAAGTCTCTTAGTTCATTTAAATCTACATGTTTTCCCTTATTGACACTCATAAGTTCGAAAGAGGAAAACTTTTCAGCATGATATTTTGAATCGAAAAGGGTAAGATCAAAATCTTCCACTAATCTCCTCTTCCCTTTGTCCCTTGAGGATCTTCTAGACCCCATAACTATTGCTATTTAAGAGGATAGTAATGAGCAAGAGTAAATGAATCAAAAACAGAATTTAAGGGGTTCTTAGAGAATACCTTAGTGAGATCTTCAATAGAAGGAGAGATTGTTGATCTTTCGCTTCAAAATGAGGAGTATTTGGGATGCTATGAGGGGTGAAATGAAGGTGGCAAAGCTTTGGAAGAGTAAAGAGGGGAAGGGAGTGAGTTGGGGTCGGTTCCACTACCGGCCCTAGCTCGGGTTAAAAAGAGGCAGAATTACGGGCGGTTGCACCGCTGGCTAGGGCGGTGCAACCGCTTGCAACACGTGACAACCGGAGGTGCTACCTCTAGCTGGCGCGGTGCCACCGCCTGCAGGCGATGAGCACTTGTTCTGACCGCAGTATGATCTGATTTGAATGTTTTCGACTTGAGAAGAATTTTCATTCAGAGCAATCAACTTTACTTACGTAATTACGTAAGAATTTTCATTGTAAGATAAGAAATTTTGCATGATCAAGATAGATCTTGGGACGTGCATACTCTAATTGTCATGTACATGTTTGTGACAGATTGTTCAGGTTGGTAAGCCTTGCAAGTTCATGACAAACTTAGTAAGTTCATGATATAGTTGGATTTGAAAGTAACGAACGGATGAAATCAATGAGTTTGAAAATCTAGAGGATATGTGAAGTGAGAATCATGGGTTTCCAATTTTGAGAGATCAAATAGGATTGTATCTATATCACATTTATAATTTTAACCTTCTAATCCTCTTCTGTTATTTAGGCTAGAGAGCATCGCGAGATCTTTTTGGATCTCGGGTCATGAATATTGAGAATCCAAAGAGCAGGATATTATTTCTTGCTCCCAGCTTAAGATGTTTTATGTCTTTACAAAAAAGGATGATCTTTAGGTACCCATTTGCTTTTGGGTGCCTCAAAAATAGATCTATATTGTTTATCATGTTGCATAGAATTTATCATGGTTCCTTTAGGAACCCAAATTAATTTGTTCGGACTAATTTTCTTGAATGGACAATAATGTGTTTTGTGTCCAAGTTTGCAACAAAAGTTGCATTTGCTTTGGTGTCGAACATGTAAGATGGGGCCTTTTATGAAGGTGGTTGGATTTTGGTGAGGACTTCTCACAAATCCGATTCCACTTCTTTTGGGAACGTGACCCTTGTTTGCAAGGATCATGTTCAAGGACTTGCTACCAACCTCGAATTTCTTCAATGTGTCCTCAAGTAGCAAGTTTTCCTTTTGGAGAGTTTTTAGATCATGGAATTTTATGTATGAACCTAAACTATCATGATATTCAGTTTTTAACTTATCGAAATTACAAGTAAGACTATCATGCTCCTTTTTTAGCAATTTGTATTTTCTACTAATAATCTTGCATTCATCAAATAAGTCATGGAAGGCATTTAATAATTCATCAAATGATAAATCTGCATCTATTAAATTCGTTACCTCCTCTCCGATGGCCATTAAGGCGTAATGAGCAACTTGCTCGGTGTTGGACTCCTCTTCTTCGGACGCGCTCGAGTCATCCCATGTTGCTTTAAGCGCCTTCTTCTTTGATGTTCTCTTTTTGACTTTGGGACAATCACTCTTATAATGTCCTGACTTTTTGCACTCATAGCAAATAACTTGGTCCTTCTTGGGTTCAAGTTTATTTTTTGTGACATTCTTAAACTTGTTTCTTTTAATGAATTTTTTAACTTTTCTTGTTAGAAGTGCCAAGTCATCATCACAGTCCTCATCACTTGAGTTTTCTCTCAAGTGGTCTTCTAAAGTTCTAAGTGTCATATCCTTCCTATTCTTTGGAAGGATGTCTTCTTGCTCTTCATGAGCTTTGCAAGTCATCTCGTAGGTCATTAATGACCCGATTAGTTCTTCAAGAGGGAAGTTGTTTAGATCTTTTGCCTCTTGAATAACAGTGACTTTAGGATCCCAACTCTTAGGAAGGGATCTTAGAATCTTATTTACGAGCTCAAAATCCGAAAAACTTTTTCCGAGTCCATTTAGACCGTTGACGACATCCGTGAAACGGGTAAACATGTCGCTAATAGTCTCACTCAGTTTCATCCAGAAAAGTTCGAAAGAATGTAACAAAAGATTGATTTTTGACTCTTTCACTCTACTTGTGCCTTTGTGAGTCACTTCGAGTGTGTGCCAAATATCAAATGCGGTTTCACAAACCGAAACATGGTTGAACTCATTTTTATCAAGCGTACAAAATAAGGCATTCATAGCCTTTGCATTAAGAGCGAAAGCCTTCTTCTCCAATTCATTCCAATCGATCATTGGAAGGGAAGACTTTGAAAATCCATTTTCAACAAGATTCCAAAGTTCAAAATCCATAGAAATAAGAAAGATCCTCATTCGGGTCTTCAAATAGGTGTAGTCCGTCCCATTGAACATGGGTGGACGTGTAATAGAATGGCCCTCTTGGTTTCCGGCGTATGCCATCTCTCTTGGGTTTTAATTCGTTTGAGAGTTAACCCCGCTCTGATACCAATTGTTAGGATCAAGAGCACTAAGAGGGGAGGGGTGAATTAGTGCAGCGGAAAACCTTCTACGATAAAAATCACGTTCGTTCGATAAATGTGATTTCGGTAAGAAAGCCGATTCGTAAATCACTTTAACTTTTGATTAAGTGAGATGCAGCAAAGATATAAGTGTAGTTTGTAGTTATGGTTCAAATCAGATAGTAGGCGCAAACTGAAATATGATATTCGTACGAAAAAACTGATTTACGTCTAAATGATTATTCGTAAATCACTTGATTAATCGAGATGCAATTAAAGCAAGGATATAAAGGCAGTTTGCAGTTATGATAGAAATTAAAACGTAAACGCAAACTGAAATATGATGAACGTACGATAAAACTGATTTACGTCTAAACGCTGATTCGGAAAGTGCAAAGCTTGAAACCCGATCGTATATGCGCAGAAAGCAGTAAGCTTTTGAGGAGATTTGCAGTAAGGATAAGATGCTTAAAGTAAATTCAAACCGAGATTTAGAGTGGTTCGGTCAATTTTGACCTACTCCACTTTTGGCTTCCTCCACCAACGAGGTCACCGACGTCAACTAGAGGCCTTCCTTCAATAGGCGAAGGCCAACCACCCTTTTACAGTTTCACTCCGTTTGACGGGCTTAGGAGACAACCCTTATAGAATTTTCTCTCCTCTCTTTAAAGATTAGAACTTGGAAGAAAAGAGGGAGAAGAACTTTTGGCCTTTACAACAATTTTGAGCTCTAAGAATCACAGAATAAGATCAGGATTTTGGTGTATGTTTGTTGCCTTTCAGTGCTGAATGGGTGGGGTATTTATAGGCCCCAACCCAGTTTGAATTTGGAGCTCAAAATTATCAATTCCCGAAATTTCGGGATCTGGTGGTTGCACCGCCTGATTGAGGCGGTTGCACCGCCTGGCAGAGCTCGAAGACTGAGTCTCTAGGCAGTGCCACCTCTATCAGGGGCGGTTGCACCTCCTGCTAGAGCTCGAAGACCGAGCTCAGGCGGTGCCACCGCCTGATTGGGGCGGTTGCACCGCTCAGCCAAAGCTCGGAGACCGAGCCCAGGCGGTGCCACCTCTTGGCTGGGGCGGTTGCATCGCCCAGTCTCGCTCGGAGACTGAGCCCAGGCGATGCCACCGCCTAGCTTGGGCGGTTCAACCGCCTGGCAGAAATCAGGGTCCGAACAGGTTGATCCATTCGGCCCAATTTGGGTTTTTTAGGGGCCCAATTGCCCCAAGATTAAGTTAATGGGATCACCTCCCATTTCCAACTTAATCATTATGCTAACTACGATATATCCTAAGACATTTACTGCAACTTGCTCCGGTGCATCAATCGCTTCTTCCGGCGAGCTTCCGACGAACTTCCGTTGATCGGCCGATGAACCCTCGGTGATGCTCCTGCGGACTTCCGGCAAACTCCTGGACTTGCGACGATCCACTTGGCGAGTTCCGATGAGCTTCTTTGGCAAGCTCATGGACTTCTTGGATTTGTTCCCGCAGAACCACCGACGACTGTCCGAACTTCCGTCGAACTCTCGAACTCCCAAAGTGATCATTATCCTGACTCCGGCGCAACTCCAGTTGCATATCTTATTTTCATCGTAGTTAATCCTGCACACTTATCTCAACATATAGATTAGATAACAATTGACTTCATCATCAAAATCTGAGATTCAACACTCTTGACATCAATGATTTGTGTAATGAAATGTGTTTTTCGGTTTTGAATGAGGATGCTTGGCTATGGCATAGAAGATTAGGTCATGCTAGCATGAAACTAATCACTCAAATATCATCTAAAGAACTTGTAAGAGGAATTCCTCATATCTAGTTCATCAAAGATAATGTATGTGATGCTTGCCAATTAGGTAAACAAATTAAGGGCAGTTTCAAATCTAAGAATCAAATAAGCACCTCTAGGCCCTTACAATTGATCAATATGGACTTGTTCAGATCAATCTCTACATCAAGCCTAGGAGGTAGCAAATACGCCTTCGTCATTATGGATGACTATAGCAGATACACATGGATTTACTTCTTGAAACAGAAAAATGAATGCTTTAGATATTTTACCAAGTTTTGTAAACTTGTTCAGAATAAGAAGGGTTCTATGATTTCGTCAATTAGAAGTGATCACGGTGGTGAATTTCAAAACCATGATTTCCAAGAATTTTGTGAACTCAATGGATACAACCATAATTTCTCTACTCCTAGAAAACCTCAACAAAATGGAGTAGTAGAAAGAAAAAATCGAAATTTACAAGAAATGGCAAGAACCATATTGAATGAACATAGCCTACCCAAATATTTTTGGGCCGAAGCCATAAATACTACATACTATATTTTGAATAGAGTTCTAGTAAGACCCTTACTCACCAAAACTCCCTATGAGTTATGGAACAACAAAAAACCCAATGTTTCATATTTTAAAGTCTTTGGGTGTAAGTGTTTTATCTTGAATGAAAAAGATAACTTAGGAAAATTTGATGCTAAATCCGATGAAGGAATATTTCTTGGTTATTCTTCGGTTTCTAAAGCTTTTCGTATCTTCAATAAAAGAACTTTAATTATTGAAGAATCCATTCATGTTGTCTTTAATGAGATTTCCAAAATCATTAAAAACGATTTTGATGATGATGTTAATTTTGATTCCTTGAATTTAAATGAAACCCCGTCTCCAACTAGCAACTTGAATGCATCCACTTCCAAAACATCCTTACCCAAGGATTGAAAATATGTAGATGCTCATCCTAAGGAGCTAATCTTAGGAGACACATCAAAGGGGGTTCAAACATGTTCTTCTCTTAAAAATTTTTGTTCCAACGCCGCTTTTCTCTCCCAAATTGAACCCAAATGTGTTGACGAAGCCATGAAAGATGATTCATGGATTATCGCAATGCAAGATGAATTAAATCAATTTGAGAGAAATGATGTGTGGAAGCTTGTTCCTAGGCCAAATGACCATTTAGTTATTGGTACTAAATGGGTTTTTAGAAACAAGCAAGATGAATATGGTATCGTGGTTAGAAACAAGGCTAGATTAGTGGTCAAAGGTTTCAACCAAGAAGAAGGTATCGATTACGAAGAAACCTTCGCTCCTGTGGCTCGATTAGAAGCCATAAGGATGCTCCTTGCCTATGCTAGTAGTAATAATTTTAAGTTGTTTCAAATGGATGTTAAAAGTGCTTTTCTTAATGGCTTTATTTCCGAAGAAGTCTATGTTGAACAACCTCCTGGATTTGAAAATAATAGCCTCCCTAATCATGTGTTTAGATTAACTAAAGCTCTCTATGGTTTAAAACAAGCTCCGAGGGCTTGGTATGAGAGACTTAGTTCTTTTCTTATCAAAAATAATTTCACAAAAGGTAAGGTTGATACTACATTGTTCATCAAGAATTTTGAAAATGATTTTCTCATTGTTCAGATTTATATTGATGATATTATCTTTGGTTCTACGAATGAATCTCTTTGTGAATCTTTTGCTAAAACTATGAGTCTTGAATTCGAAATGAGTTTAATGGGAGAATTAACATTCGTCTTAGGCTTACAAATCAAACAACTAAGCAATGACATCTTTATTAGTCAAACTAAATATGCTATGAATTTGCTAAAAAAGTTTAATATGAATAACTCAAAAGCTATTAACACTCCTATGAGCACCTCCACTAAGTTAGAAATTGATGAAATTGGAGAAAGCTTCGATCAAAAAACTTATAGGGGCATGATAGGAAGTTTACTTTACCTCACTACAACTAGACCAGATATCATGTTCAGTGTAGGACTTTGTGCTAGATTTCAATCAAACCCTAAGATATATCATCTCAAAGCAGTTAAAAGAATACTTAGATATCTTAATGGTACCACAAATCTAGGATTATGGTACCCAAAATCAGAGAATCTTGAGTTAATTGCTTATGCTGATGCAGACTTTGCTGGCTATAAACTAGATAGAAAAAGCACATCAGGAACATGTCAATTTTTAGGACATGCCCTTGTTTCCTGGTCATCTAAGAAACAAAACTCGGTTGCACTATCAACAACCGAAGCTGAATATATTGCAGCAAGTGCATGCTGTGCACAAGTTGTATGGATGAAAAACACCTTAGAAGATTATAAAATTCATCTTAAAAATATTCCCATTAAATGTGATAACACAAGTGCAATATGCTTAACGAAGAATCCTATACAACACTCAAGAACAAAACATATTGATATTAGACATCACTTTATACGAGATCATGTTACTAATCATAATGTAATCATAGAGTTCATTGATACTAAACATCAACTAGCTAATATTTTTACAAAACCTCTAAATGAAGAACAATTTGATTTCATAAGAAGAGAATTAGGAATGTTGATGTGTCCGAATACATGAACTAGTTAAAATTATTTTTCGGACTTTATTGAATGATCAAATCACTTGATTGTCATTACATGCCTAAATAACATGTTGGAAATTATGTGTTGAATACAAAAATTTCCATAACAATAAGCATGTTTTATCTTCATGATTGTATTTGAAAATCAATAGCATAGTCTTGTCCGAATGCATGAAAGTGTTAATTTCATTTTCAGATTCGCTTAATAATTGGTATCATAACAATCGGATTTTCTCATACACTTATGAAAAATATTTTTCTGAAATGGATTTGATGAAATGATTCCTGCTTATAAATTTCATCTTGAAATATGGATGATAGTGTTTTTACTTGTAAAGATTTGTTTTACATACATATCTTGATCAATGAAACATGATTTAATCTCTCATCGATTTTAACTTCACTCAAAGTAAAATCACAAATAGCCTTCCTCCTTCATGCAAAAAGATTATAACAAATAAAAAGGAAGAAGTATTCAAAGCAATCTATGTATCATGCTTTCCTTTATATGCTTGGAAAATAACATGTAAAGGCATGAACAACTATCACACTTATGCTCAAAATTCGCTTATTGTTCTCCTACTATCACAATTACCATGCTTTTTGTTGATGACAAAGGGGGAGAAATATATGAGTATTAATGCCATGTTTGCATCACCAAGAGATATATGAATTTATGCTATGATTGCTATAATTTGCATTATGCCTTGTTTGTATCATGTAATGATATCAAAATCTTACATCGTAGTTTTACATGTTTATATCTTACAATATGATGAATTGCTACTATTACCATCATTCAAACCTGTTATTTAAAAATTTGAAAATGAATGTCATGCCTTGACATCATCTTCAGAGAGAAACATCATGATGGAAATCATGATGGGAGTATTGATAAGTTTAAATGATTTTAACTTATCAATATGTCTCTTGAATTCAAAGGTTTTGAATTCAAGAATGACTTATCTCAAGTATGGCATATAGACAGGGGGAGTTAAGGTTAACTCCATTATCAATTGATTGTCATCATCAAAAAGGGGGAGATTGTTGAATCTCGGATTTTGATGATGAAGTCAATTGTCATTTGTTATCTAATCTATATGTTGAGATAAGTGTGCAGGATTAACTACGATGAAAATAAGATATGCAACAGGAGTTACGCCGGAGTCAAGACAATGATCACGTTGGGAGTTCGAGAGTTCGACGGAAGTTCGGACAGTCGTCGGAGGTTCTGCGGGAACAAATCCGAGAAGTCCATGAGCTTGCCAAAGAAGCCCGTCGGAACTCGCCAAGTGGATCGTCGCAAGTCCAGGAGTTTGCCGGAAGTCTGCAGGAGCATCACCGAGGGTTAATCGGATGATCCACGGAAGTTCGCCGGAAGCTCACCGGAAGAAGCGATTGATACACCGGAGTAAGTTGCAGTAAATGTCTTAGGAAATATCGTAGTTAGCATAATGATTAAGTTGGAAATGGGAGGTGATCCCATTAACTTAATCTTGGGGCAATTGGGCCCCTAAAAAACCGAAATTGGGCCGAATGGATCAACCCGTTCGGACCCTGATTTCTGCCAGGCGGTTGAACCGCCCAAGCTAGGTGGTGGCACCGCTTGGGCTCAGTCTCCGAGCGAGACTGGGCGGTGCAACCGCCCCAGCCAAGAGGTGGCACCGCTTGGGCTCGGTCTCCGAGCTCTGGCTGAGCGGTGCAACCGCCCCAATCAGGCGGTGGCACCGCCTGAGCTCGGTCTTCGAGCTCTGGCAGGAGGTGCAACCACCCCTGACAGAGGTGGCACTGCCTAGAGACTCAGTCTTCGAGCTCTGCTAGGCGGTGCAACCACCTCAGTCAGGCGGTGCAACCGCCAGATCCCGGAATTCCGGGAATTGATAGTTTTGAGCTCCAAATTCAAATTGGATTGGGGCCTATAAATACCCCACTCATTCAGCACTGAAAGGCAACAAACATACACCGAAATCGTGATCTTATTCTGTGATTCTTAGAGCTCAAAATTGTTATAAAGGCCAAAAGTTCTTCTCCCTCTTTTCTTCCAAGTTCTGATCTTTAAAGAGAGGAGAGAAAATTCTGTAAGGGTTGTCTCCTAAGCCCGTCAAAAGGAATGAAATTATAAAAGGGTGGTTGGCCTTCGCCTATTGAAGGAAGGCCTCTAGTTGACGTCGGTGACCTCGTCGGTGGAGGAAGCCAAAAGTGGAGCAGGTCAAAATTGACCGAACCACTCTAAATCTCGATTTGCATTTACTTTGAGCATCTTATCCTTACTGCAAATCTCCTCAAAAGTTTACTGCTTTCTGCGCATATACGATCGGGTTTCAAGCTTTGCACTTTCCGAATCGGCATTTAGACGTAAATCAGTTTTATTGTACAATCATTATATTTCAGTTTGTGTTTACGTTTTGATTTCTATCATAACTGTAAACTGCCTTTATATCCTTGCTTTAACTGCATCTCGCTTAATCAAGTGATTTACGAATCAGCATTTAGACGTAAATCAGTTTTTTCGTACGAATATCATATTTCAGTTTGCGCCTACTATCTGATTTGAACCATAACTGCAAACTGCACTTATATCTTTGCTGCATCTCGCTTAATCAAAAGTTAAAGTGATTTACGAATCGGCTTTCTTACTTCACCCCCCCCCCTCTTAGTGCTCTTGATCCTAACAATTGACTTTTGACATATGACACACTCTTGAAATCACACACGAAGGCACAAGTAGTGTAAAATATTCTAAAATAAATTTTTGATGCACAATTTTAAGATGGTTCGTATGGAACCAAGAGAGACTATTGGAGACATGTATACCTATTTTACGGATGTCGTCAATAGTCTAAAAGGACTTGATAAAACCTTTTTGAACTTTAAACTTGTTAGTAAAGTTTTGCACTCAGTCTCTAAAACTTGGGATTCAAAAGTAATCGCTATTCAAGAATCAAAAAATTTAAATACCTTTTTAATCGAAGAACTTATCGGGTCTTTGATGACCTATGAAATGACGTGCAATACATGTGATGAACAAAAAAACCACCTTCCAAAGAATAGGAAGGATTTGGGACATAGAACATTTGAAGACCACACGAGCATAAGCTTAAGTGATGATGAACAAGAACTACTCACTAAGAAATTTAAAAAATTTAAGAAACAAAAATTTAAGAACATAAAGAACGGAACTACTTGCTTTGAACACAAGAAGAAGAACACAAAGTGGGATGAATCGAGCTCCTCCGAAGACGAGGAGAAAATCAAGAAAGGCGAGGTGGCAAACTATGCCTTAACGACATTCAACGATGAGGTCATCAAAATGCCTTTAATTTATTTCAAAATTACATGATATTTTTCATGATGCATTTTCCTTTTTTTATTTAGTTTAGAATTAATTTTCTTGAAAATTATATATTTAAAAATGAAAATGTAAAAATTATGATCATGCTAGTAATTTTGAAAATGAAAATGACAAATTGCATGTTTTATGTTAATGCAATAAAATGTTAGATATAAATCTAATGATTGTACACCTAGTAAGATTAATCTTATGTATGTGCTTGAGAAGCACGAATGTGTATTTTGATGATTTCCATATTGCTTTTTAATGACAATGCATGGCTTTTATATGGAAGGTTTGATGATTTTTTTTCTTAAACCTTGTCTTTGGTTTTGACATAAGAACAACATTTGAGCATGCCAATATAAAGTAAATCATATAAATTAAAACTAAAAAATTTTTAGATATCTATAAGAATCATTCAAAATTATGTTCAATGAAACCTTGCTTGATGTTGTAATGAAAATGTTGAAGTTTTCGATACCATGATTTTATGATTTTATGCATGAGATTTTAAAGTTATACATGATGATTTTTGTGAGTTATTGGTCTTGATGGTTCTTATGACAAAATTCTTTTTCTGATCTTAAACGTTGATGCATATTTTTGTTTGGCATAAATGAAATAAGTCACATGAATTGAAACAACTAAAAGGAGGAGAACATTTTTCTTGAAAATTAGTTTTCTCTATCTTATTGATTTTGATGAATTCATTTGTATTATTTTTATGAATCTCATGGATTATAAAAATGATTTAAATTTAATGGGTTTTATCAAAATCATGATCTTGATTTCTCGTAATTATAATTTAAATTTTCTATTGAATGAATCAAGATTGTTTTCTATGTAAAAGGAGATGTGTCAAAATGAATCATGTCTTTTGGTATTCAAGTGATTTTATCTTTCATGACATGATGTGATTGTATTTATGGCTTGTATGCCTTGAAATGATTAAAATAGTTTACACTATTTTGTTCTTCCCTTCTTCTTTCTTGTTTACAATGATAAAATAGGGAGAAATGTTGATCATGCATGGTAGGATATAATTGCTATAATGAGAATTTTACACTATTACATGCCTTAATAACATGTTCGAAATTATGTGTTTTGGATACAAAAAGTTTCATAATTATGAGCATGTTTTATCTATTGCAAAACCATGTCCGAATGCATGAAAGTGTTAAATTTTATTTTTTAGATTTTCTTGATCCTAACATGATTTAGTATTTCTCTTCCAGACTTAATGTAGCTTTCATAAGCATATGTCATATCGAGTTTATTTCATATCATTGATTTTTGACATATAGAATCAATTAACAAATGCATCTCTCATAGACTTATCGTGTGAAAAATATTTTTTTTCGAGAAATGGATTTGATAAAATGATTCCTTCTTGAAAAAGGAAGATCTATTTTAACATTTGCAAGGATTTGATTCATATACATATCTTGATCCTTGCAAAAATGAAGCTTGATCCTTGCAAAAATGGATTTGATCCTTGCAAAAATGAAAATAAATATTTGTATCATGTTTGATGATTTTACATTTTAATAATATGCATGATGAGTTACAGTGATGATTGATTTAATTTTAATATCATGAATGAAAAAAAATGAAATGTAAGGTTTTGAAAATGTGCATGTTTTAATTTGAAAATATAAGGATGCACAAATAAGATTGATACTTAACCCTTGTCATGATTTGAAGATTATAGTAAAGAAAAATGAATTACACTATTGTATTGTTATTCCCTTCTATTTGACAATGACATAGGGGGAGCAAATTTTCCTAGCTTGCTAGCTAGCTTGCAAATCTCAAGAGAAGCAAGTGTGCTAAATTACACATTTTGAGAAGAAATTGCTTTCTTGAAACATCACCAAGAGTTGCTATCTTGCCTATCTCAAGAGGCAAAAATGCTAACTTGCACATCTAGCAAAACTTGACAAACTTGCATATTTCAAGAGGCAAGAGTTGCTTTCTTGAACATCTCTAAATTGCTAGCTTGCATGTTCTAAAATGTTGTAACATTGCTAGCTTGCAAGATGTGGAGCTTGCTATCTTGAACATCTTAAGAAACAAAAATTATAAAAGTTTTATCTTGCCTATCTCAAGAAGCAAAACATGCTAACTTGCGCATCTAGCAAAGTTGACAAAATTTACATATTTCAAGAAGCAAGAGTTACCTTTTTGAACATCTCTAATTTGCTAGCTTGCATGATGTAGAAGTTGCTATCTCAAAAGAAGCAAAAGTGCTATCTTGTATGTTGTAAAACTTGCATATCTAAAACTTGATAGCTTGAATGTTCTAAGCATGATGTAACACTTGTTAAATTTTCTAGCTTCAAAATTGCATGATGGTAGAACTTGAAGATTTTTCATGCCACGATTTGAACTAATATCTCAACACCTAGAAGTGGAACTTTTCTTTTTTGTTGATGACAAAGGGGGAGAAGTATATTGATGTCATGCATGATTTGATCATGACATTTTGCTTAGATTTTTGAATCCAAAAGTTTCTATCAATATGGCATACTGATAGGAGGAGTTAAGGTTAACTCCGTCGTCGATTGGTTGTCATCATCAAAAAGGGGGAGATTGTTGAATCTCAAATTTTGATGATGAAACCAATCAATATGTATTTATGTTTTAATCTGCGTTTTGAGTGATGCAGGATGCTTCGATCAGGATAAGACAATTAAAGCAGGAAGAATCAAGTTGGGCCGGAGAAACATGTCAGAAGATTGGACGTCGGGCCGGTGGATCGGTCGACGTATCGATAGAAGGCTTCGGGCCGTAGATTCGGGCATTGGGCCAAGAAGAGCGTAGATTGTGCCAAGGATATCAGAGTTGCAGAGTCAACTGGCCGATTATGCAATAGGCCGCAAGAGAGGACGATGCGCTGAAGAATCGGACGAAGCGTCGAGGGACCAATGACATGCCGGACAACTTAATTAGATTCTTAGGATTAATTGTCTAGATCGAAGTGTGTTTTACATGTGTAGGATTAACTACGATAGAAAGACATAAAGTAAACTGAAGTCCTAGAGTCAAGGACACGACATCGTTGGGAGTTCGAGAGTTCGTCGGAAGTCTGGACGTTCTTTGGAGGTTCTGGCAGAACCAGTCGAGAAGTCACGGAGCTTGCCAAGAAGCACATCGGAACTCACTAAGTGGATCGTCACAAGTCCAGGAGCTTGCCGGGAGTCCGCCAGAACATTACAGAGAGTTCGTCGGAAGTTCGCCGGAAGCTCGCCGGAAGAATAGACTTACGGAGTTAGTTTAGCTTAGAATGTCTTAGGAATCTTAGTTAGCATGTAATTGGACTTGGATTCGGCCAACCCAATTACGGGCCAACTAGGCCCATGTAAGAACTGTGTTGGGCCCAATAGGAAGCCCAAACAGTGCCCTAAGAAGACTCACTATCATGGCACAGTCTTCGAGACTATGTCAGGCAGTGGTACCGCCAGTCTGGTCGGTTATACCACCCTTGGCAGGGTGCCAGGCGGTGGTACCGCCTAGCACTGTACCCCAGGTGGTGGTACCGCCCAGGACAATGTCAGTCAAACTAACATTGGGTGGTGGTACCGTCCAATGCAGGCGGTGGTACCGCCCGTGCCCGAGGAACCCGGGATGAGATGTTTTTAAACTCCAAGTTTGAATCAACTTGAAGCCTATAAATACCCCTCTCATTCTTGGTTAAAATACACAAGCACAGAGAGTCTAAAAGCAAAGAAACGCTGCTGCAATCTCTTTAGAATTCCCTCCTCTACTCTAAGTGTTAGATTTCTGTAAGAGAGGAGTGTGAGTGCTTGTAAGGGTTATCTCCTAAACTCGGTAAAAGGAGAAGAGGGGTGTAAAAGGTGGTTGGTCTTCGCCTATTGAAGGAAGGCCTCTAGTAGACGCTAGTGACCTCGTCGGAGGAGGAAGCCGAAAGTGGATGTAGGTCACGTTTGACCAAACCACTCTAAAATCTAGTTTGCATTTCTTTTGTGCTATTTATCTTAACTACAAACTGCCTTCCTTACTTTACTTCAAATACGTTTCTGTAAGCTTTCAAAGTTATTATCTGCACGAAACGACATTTATGTCGAAATCGGATTTCAACATATGAACGTAGTTTTAATCATCAAAAGTTTTTCGCTACACTAATTCACCCCCCCCCCCCTCTTAGTGCTCTTGATCCTAACACAAAGAAGAAGACGCTTAAAGCAACGTGGGATGACTCAAACGCATCCGAAGAAGATGAGTCTAACACCGAGCAAGTTGCTCATTATGCACTCATGGCCATTGGAGAGGAGGTATCAAATTTAATTGATGCATATTTATCATTTAATGAATTGTTAAATGTTTTTCATGATTTATTTGATGAATGCAAAACAATTAGTAGAAATTATAAATTATTAAAAAAGGAGCATGATATTCTTGTTAGTAATTTTGATAAATTAAAAATTAAACATAATGATAGTTTAGTTCCATGTACGAAATGTCATGACTTAGAAGTACTCCAAAAGGAGAATTTGCTACTCAAGGACACCTTGAAGAAATTTGAGGTTGGTAGCAAGTCCTTGAACATGATCCTTACCGATAAGGGTCACGTTCCTAAAAGAAGTGGAATCGGATTTGTGAGAAACTCTCACCAAAATCCAACCACTTTCATTAAAGGCCCTATCTTAGATGTTTCGCATCAAAACAAGTGCAACTTTTGTTGCAAACATGGACATAGAACTTATCATTATCCATTCAAGAAAATTAGTCCTAATAAATTGATCTGGGTTCCTAAAGGAACCATAATAAATTTCATGCAACATGACAAATAATTTAGATCGGTTTTTGAGGCACCCAAGATTAAATAGGTACTTAAAATTCATCCTCTTTTGTAAAAACATATATCATCATAAGCTAGGAGCAAGAGATGGTACCTTGATAGTGGATGCTCAAGGCCTATGACCAAGAGATCCAAAATGACTCATAGCATTCTCTAGCAAAAATGACAAAAGAGGATCAATAAAATTAAAACTATCAATTACAAAATGATACTGATACAATCATGTTTGATCCTTCAAATTTTGAAACTCATGATTTTCCCTTCACATATCCTCTAGAATTCCGAATTCATTGGATACATTTCTTCTTCAAATTTTTCTAGATCCAACTATATCTTATAAGATCACGAACTTATGACTTGCAAGCCAAGTCTGCATACAAATCATGAACTAGCAAGGCTTACAAGCTTGCATGACAAGTCATGAACATATTGAAAACTCTATCATAAACACATTTGAGTAGAGTATGCATTTCACAAGATCTATCATGAACGTACAAAATTTCTCATCTTGTGATGAAAACTTTACATAATTAAGGTTGGCTGCTCCACAAATAAAAACTCTCTTCAAATTGAAAACACTCACATCAGCCCACACAGCCCTGAAAGCAGTGCCCACTACCTATAGGTAGTGGCACCGCCCAGCTGGCGGTAGCACCGCCGGCTGTCACGGGTGGCAGGCGGTTGTACCGCCCATCCAGCAGTCCCACCGTCCGCAACCTGCCCCTTTTTAAACCCGAGCTAGGGCCGACGGTAGAACCAACCCCAACTCATTCTTTTCTCCTCCTTGTAGCTCTAAACTCTCCTTCAACTCCATTCCTCCCCTTTAGCTTTCCAAAAACTACTTATTTCCTGCAAGATCAAGAATCAATCCTACTTCCTCTTGAAGATCTCGACTAAAATATTCTAAAAAGAAAACCTTTAATTTCTCTTTTGTTTGATCTACTGTTACTCATTATTTATCTTCCTAAATAGCAGTATTTATGGGTTCTAGAATATCCTCTAGGGTCAAAGGAAAGAGGGGATTAGAAGAAAACTTTGATTCCACACTTTTTGATTCAAATCTATATGCCCAAAAATTTACTTTCATAGAATTTAGAAATGTTCATAAGGGAAAGTATGTTGATCTAGATGAACAAAGTGATTTAGAGCAAATTCAATGGTTTGCAAATCGAGATCTTCTCCTAATCCTACAAATAAGTGAACCCATCTACCCTAGACTTGTTAGGTTGTTTTATAACAATCTACATGTAGATGAAGAAGAAATGGTGGCTACCTATCTTCTAGGATATCACTTATCCATTACGGATAGATCCCTTTGCGACATCATAGGCATCCCTGTAAAAGATAGAGGTTGTTATTTTAGAGGACAATGGGATGATGAAACGGTTGGGACCACGTATGTTGATGCCTTAGGAACAATTTTCGATAATCCCAACTTAATGGTACTTCCTAAAAGCTATGAGCATCTATTACCATTAAACACCAAAATACTTCATCACATCCTAATTAGTATCATTCTTCCTAAACAATATCATCATGATGAAGTAAGTCAAAATGGAACTAGGAACTATGTACTGAATCATGAAAGGATTTAACAACTGTTTTGGTTACCTTATCCAACAAAATATGATAGAGATATCTAAAAAGGATATGATGCTTCCATATGGTGGCATAATCACTAGAATACTTAATGCCTACGATATTGCAATACCACCTGACGAAGAGGTTATAAAGGTAGATAGATTTAGCATCATAAATAAAAATATACTTCGTCGAATGAGATGCATATTTAGAAATGGTATGTGGGTTAGAATGCCTAGAATAACCGATCCCTCTTAACCTGAACCAGAATCAGAAACACCAATCTTTAGGGGTAATCAATCTCTTCCAACTAGTCCCTTTAAGGAATCACACCCAATTGAGCAAGCTCTTTCATCATCTATCGAAGACATAGGGATTTGGATGGATCGCTTTGAACAAAGACAAGATCGACTTGAACATCGCCAAGATCAAATCCTATCTGAGCTGCAGCAGATTCATCAACAGTTTGACACTTTATTTAGACATTTTAACTTTCCACCACCTGAATTAGCATATGTATGTATTTAGAAAAGGTGGACACAATTCTTTCTTGTCATGTTGTAAAACTATGTTGTTGTAAACCTTTTTATGCTACTCACTTTGATCGCAATGCAACTTAATTTGATGATCGCAAGTCCTTGATATGTTTAACTATTGGTATCTATGACTTGATGTATTATTTGGTGAGCATTTACAGAGTTAGAAATATTAATGTTGATTGAAATTCATTTTCGGATTTTCCTTATTCTTTGATCACTTAAATTCCATGCTGAAAATTTTATATGAATTTGACATGATTGAATGCTTCAATAATATGTTTACTTTAAAGTTAAAAATTTTATGCCTTGGTGCTATAAGTTTCCATGATGAGCATGTTATATTCTCATTGTGATTTGAGAAGGTTCATTCATACATCGGATTCTTAATCTTTGAGTACTACAAAACACTAATAATTTTGCTTCATAATTGTGATTGAAAAGCTATTGCAAAACTTTGTCCGAATGCATGAACTTATTAAATTGGTTTTTCATACTTTCTTGATTCTATGATCAATCACTTAATGCTGAAAATCTTATGATACAAATTTTATATGACTATATGCTTCAATAACAAATTGTGTGTCTTGATTTCCATGATGATAAGCATGTTTTACCTTCATAATTGTGTTTGAAAAGCTATAGCAAAATTGTTAGGATCGAAGTGGCACTAAGGGGGGGGGGGGGGGGGGGGGGGGGGGAGGGGGGGTGAATTAGTACAGCAGATTAAAACATTGGTTTTGAAAATCTTTCATACAATAAAAACTGAACTCGGAAGTGCTTAACTTGAAAGCGTGTTCATAAAGGTGTGCAGCAAAAGTAATGAGGAAGTAAAGCACGTATAAATGTTTGACGTAAGGTAAATAGCAATAAGTAAATGCAAACCAGAGAACATGCCAATTTTATAGTGGTTCGGTCAAATGACCTACATCCACTTGCGAAGCCTTCTTCGATGAGGCTCCCAACTTCCACTAGCAAATCACTTTGAAGGGGAAGGACAAATACCCCTCTTACAACCTTTTCCAAGTGGTTCATACTCTTACAGATTTTCAAAGAGAATGAGGGAGGTGAACACTTAAACTATTGAAAACAAGACTTGCTAAAGACTTTGCTAAGGCTTTATCTCAATCTCTAACTTCTCAAAAGTTGTATTCTCAACTGAGAATTGAGGGGTATTTATAGGCCCCAAGAGGATTCAAATTTGGGCTCCAAATTTTGAATTCTCTTGAGTTTCCGAGGCTGGCGGTGCCACCGTCTGTCGGTGGCGATGCCATCGTCTGTCGGTGGCGATGCCATCACCTGTCAATTTCAACATTGACAGAGTTCTGGCGGTGCCACCGCCGGAACTCTCGGGTTTTGGGCGGCGCCATCGCCCGAACTCTCGGGTGCTGGGCGGTGCCACCGCCCAGTCCGGCGGTACCACCGCTTGATACTTCAAGCTCTAGGTGGTGCCACCGCCTAGTCTGGCGGTGCCACCGCCTACACTATTTTAGCTCACTGGTTGGGCTCCAAACTTGGCCCAAACCAGTCCGAACTCGGGCCCAATTGGCCCCTACTTGGGTTATAAGATTAACACATAATCCTAACCCTAATTAACGTGCTAACTATGAATTTAAAGACATTTCCTAAGCTATTACAAAGTCCGCAAGTCAAGACTTCTTCCGGCGAGCTTCCGGCGAACTTCTGGCGGTCTTCCGATAAACTCTCGGAAACCATTCTGCGGACTCTTGGCAAGCTCCTAAACTTCACGATTTGATCTTGGCGAGTTCCGACGAGCTTCTTCGGCAAGCTACGATCTTTCTCGGCGAGCTCCGTGAACTTCTGACGTACCTTCCAGCGAGCTTCCGAAAACCCTTCGGCAAGCTCCCTACTCATTCTCGGCTAGTTCTGGCAGCATTCCCGACGAACTTTCGGACTTCCGTCGGATTCTCGAACTCCCAACGAATCCTTCGCGCTTGACTCCAACACTTTGTTTCGCTTTGTTTCTTCATCGTTATCGTAGTTAATCCTGCACACACAAGTCAAAACTCTACTCTGATCTAGACAATTATTACAACGCGAATTGACATTCTGTTGCCCGGCACGTCTTTGGTTGGTGCTTCATCCAATTCTTCAGCGCATCGTCCTCTCTTGTGGCTTATTACCCAATCGGCGGTTGACCTCCGCAACCCCGATATCCTTGGCGCAATTCCGCTCTCCTTGGCCCGATGCCCGACGTCCGAAGCGTTCTGCCGTCCAATATCCTGACGTGATCTCCTCCGGCACAACGTCAATTCCTCCTGCGTCAACTATCTAATCTTAATCGAGTAGACCTACATTACTCAAAATGCAGTTAAACATCTAAACACAATCAATTAGTTTTATCATCAAAATTCGAGATTCAACAAAAACTTTGTCCGAATGCATGAATTTGTTAAACTTCATTTTCAGACTTTCTTGATCCTACCAATGTATGATTTTGTATTTCTCTTCCGGATTAAATATATTTCTTGAATGGAGCTTTCATGAGCCTATGGCATATCAAATTCATTTCATATCAATGCTCCATGATTTTTAACATATGGAATTGTTTAACAAATGCATCTCTCGTGGATTTACCTTGTGAAAAATAATTTTTAATCGAGAAATGGATTTGATGAAATGAATTCCTTCTTGATGAAGGAAGACTTTTTTTTTAATGAACACTTGCAAGAATTTAATTTCACATGTATATCTTGATTCTTGTAAAAATGAAGCATGATTTAATCTCTTATCATTTTTAACTTCATTCAAAGTTAGTTCACAATGGCTTTTCTCCTTCATGCAAAACGTTAATGATAAATAAGGAAGAAGTAATGAAAGCTATCTCCTTAATAGACTTTTGAATGATACCATGTCATGATTGCTTGAAAAATAATTTGTATGAATGGTATCTTATGGTTGAAAAATAACATGAATCTTTACCACATTTATTACTATGCTTGAAATACGCTTGAATCGTTCTCCTTTTTGTTGATGACAAAGGGGGAGAAATATGTGGTAAATTGATGATAGAATGAATTGCTATGATTGCCATATTTGCATTAATGATAAGATATCTAGAGCTTACATTATAATTTTACAATGTTGATATCTTGTCATATGATGAATTGCTATGATTGCCATATTTGCATCATGTTAAGATATCTAGAGCTTACATTGCAATGTTACAGATTGATATCTTACCATGTGATGAATTGCTATGATTGCTATCTTTCACATATGAAATATAAGACTTGAAAATGGATGTCAAGCCTTGACATCATTTTCAGAAAGATACATCATGATAGGAATCATGATGAGGATATTGATAAGTTTAAATGAACTTAACTTATCAATATGTCTCTTGAATTCAAAGGCTTTGAATTCAAGAATGACTTATCTCAAGTATGGCATATAGATAGGGGGAGTTAAGATTAACTCCGTCATCAATTAATTATCATCATAAAAAAGGGAGAGATTATTGAATCTCGAATTTTGATGATGAAGTCAATTGTCATTTGGTTATCTAATCCGTATGTTGAGATAAGTGTACAGGATTAACTACGATGGCAGTAAGACATGCAACAGGTGTTAAGCCGGAGTCAAGACCAAGATCACGTTGGGGGTTCGAGAGTTCGTCGGAAGTCCGGACGGTCGTCGGAGGTTCTGAGGGAACAATCCGAGAAGTCCAGAAGATTGCCAAAGAAGCTCGTCAGAACTCGCCAAGAGGATCGTCGTAAGTCCAGGAGTTTGCCAGGAGTCCGCCGGAGTATCGCCAAGAGTTCATCAAATGTTCACCAGAAGCTCGCCGAAAGAAGCGATTGACGCACCAGAACATGATCTGCAGTATTGATGTCTTAATTATCATAGTTAGCATGTAAATTAAGTTAGGATTGGGAGGTGATCCCATTAACTTAATTTGGGGCCAACTGGGCCTGACCCAAATTAGGCCGAATGGATTAGCCCATTCAGACCCAGAATTCCTGGCCGGCGGTGGCACCGCCTAGGAGACTCGATCTCCCAGGAGTTCTGGGTGGTAGTACCGTCCCTATCAGGTGGTGGTACCACCGGTAGTT
Source organism: Musa acuminata AAA Group (assembly GCF_036884655.1). Classification (NCBI taxonomy): domain Eukaryota; kingdom Viridiplantae; phylum Streptophyta; class Magnoliopsida; order Zingiberales; family Musaceae; genus Musa; species Musa acuminata. The sequence goes on along the minus strand of NC_088336.1, from coordinate 4,751,640 downwards.
ATTACTACTAGCGGTGGTATCGCACTTGTCAAGCGGTGGTACCGCCTGAGCTCGGTCTCCGAGCAATGTCAGGCAGTAGTACCGCCCAGACTAAGCGGTAGTACTGCTCTATGACAGATAACATGCGGTAGTACCACCCAGTTCTGGCGGTGGTACCATCAGGACCCCAGAAATCAGAGATTTGACACTTTTGAGCTTCGAATTCAAACTGATTGGGGCCTATATAAACCCCACCCTTTCCTGCATAAAAGTAAACCGAAAGCTTACTTTTATTCTGAGTATTTGAGAGCTTAAAAGTGTTGTAAAAGGCTAGAGTTCCTCTCCCTCTTTTCTTTCGAAGTCTTGATCATTCAAGAGATGAGTGAAAACTTGTAAGGGTTGTCTCCTAAGCCCGTCAAAAGGAGAAAAGTTGTAAAAGGGTGGTTGGCCTTCGCCTATTGAAGGAAGGCCTCTAGTGGACGTCAGTGACCTCGTCGGAGGAGGAAGCCAAAAGTAGATGTAGGTCAAGATTGACCGAACCACTCTAAATCTCAGTTTGCATTTATATTCTGCTCTTTATCTTAACTGCAATCTGCCTCAGTTACTTTACATTAACTATATTTCTGTTTGCTCTCAAGTTAAAGATCTTTCCTAAATGGTTTTTGTACAAAGTCTTTTTGAACCGACGAAAGTTTTCTGCTGCACTAATTTACTGCCCCCCCCCCCCCCTCTTAGTGCTCTTGATCCTAACATATGGTTGTATACCTTTTGTCATGATTTAAAAATTGAAAATTGATGTAAAGGGAAAAGAATTACAATATTGTATTCTTCCTTTCTATTTGACAATGACAAAGGGGGGAGTAAAACTTGCTAGCTTGCTTATCTAAAAAAGGAAGCAAAGATTGCAAACTTGTACATTACAAAGAGAGGCAAAACTTGCTAGCTTGCTCATCTCAAAAGAGAAGCAAGAAGTGCTATCTTGCATATCTAAAGAGAAGCAAAACTTACGTATCTTTAAGAGAGACAATACTCATGATATATGTTCTAACTTGCACATCTCTAAAACTTGCTAACTTGCATGTTCTAAAATGATGATATATACAATGATGTTTTAAAAACTTGAAATTATGTTTATAATATAATTATTTAAAATTATATCTCAAAAACTTACTAGTTGCACTTCTCCTTTTTGTCGATGACAAAGGGAGAGAAGTTATTATGATGATATGAAATTATGCATGAAATACTCATGATTTTATTATGATGATGCATAAAATGAGAAGTTATGATCATGGTGGGATGTAATGTACTTTGATACCATAATGATTTGAAATATTTATGTTTTGGAATGATGCATGCAATACTCATAATTTTATTATGATGATGTATATGATGTATTGCATATGATGTGATTAAAATCGTTTCAACTTGGATTAAAAGGTCATCATTTATTTGAATGATGCTTTATTTCAATATGATATATTGATAGGAGGAGTTTAGTTTAAACTCCGTCATCAATTGGTTGTCATCATCAAAAAAAGGGAGATTGTTGAATCTCGGATTTTGATGATGAAATCAATTGATGAGTTTACAATCTAATATTCCTTTTGAGTGATACAGGACTAACTTCGATCAGAAAAGGTAAATTAATTAAAGAATGAGGAATCGAACATAAAGTGAAACATGTCAGGAGGTTGGACGTCGAGCCGAAGGATTGGTCGATGTGTCGGCCGAAAGACTTCGTGCCATAAAATCGGGCATTAGGCCAAAGGATCGGACATTGCTATAAGGAGATCGGAAGTTACGGGAGTTAACATGCTGATTGGGCAATATGCCGAAGGAGAGGACAATACGCTGAAGGATCGAACGAAGCGTCGGAAGAACCAAAGAAATGTTGAACAACATATGATTCATGCTTTGTAATAATTTATCTAGATCAAGTTAGTTTAGGTCTAATTGACTCAATATTGGGGTGAAACAATATAAATTCAATTATAAGCCAATTGGGCCTAAATTATGGCTGAATTGGGCTTGCTGTTTAACCTATTCAATGTCCTATAGTAAGGTTTGGCAGTGGTACCGCCCAGACATAGTCTTCAAGACTATGTCAAGAGGTGGTACTGCCAGATTGGGCGATGGTACCACCTAGACATAGTCTTCAAGACTATGTCAAGTGATGGTACTACTGTTAGGATCAAGAGCACTAAGAGGGGGGGGTGAATTAGTGCAATGGAAAACTTTCGACGATTAAAACTGCGTTCGTACGATAAGAGCGATTTCGGTAGAAAAGCCGATTCGTAAATCACTTTAACTTGTGATCAAGCAAGATGCAGTTAAAGCAAATTTATAAGGGCAGTTTGCACTTATGATGGAAATCAGAATGTAAGCGCAAACTGAAATATGATGTTCGTACGATAAAACTGATTTACGTCTAAACACCAATTCGGAAAATACTGAACTTTGAAACACGATCGTAAATTCGCAGAAGGCAGTAAGCTATTGAGGAGGTTTGCAGTAAAGATAATATGCTCAAAGTAAATGCAAACCAGAGAGCACTGCAATTTTAGAGTGGTTCGATCAATCTTGACCTACATCCACTTTTGGCTTCCTCCACCGACAAGGTCACCGACGTCCACTAGAGGCCTTCCTTCAATAGGCGAAGGCCAACCACCCTTTTACAGTTTCACTCCTTTTGACAGGCTTAGGAGACAACCCTTACAGAATTTTCTCTCCTCTCTTGAAAGATTAGAACTTGGAAGAAAAGAGGGAGAAGAACTTTTAACTCATACAACACTTTTGAGCTCTAAAAATCACAGAGTAAGATCAGGATTTTAGTGGTTTTGGTTGCTCTTTCATTACTAAAAGAGTGGGGTATTTATAGGCTCTAACCCAGTTTGAATTCCGAGCTCAAAACTGTCAATTCCCAGAATTCTGGGGTTTGGCGGTTGCACCGCCTGACTGGAGCGGTTGCACCGCCTGGCAGAGCTCGAAGACTGAGCCTCTGGGCGGTGCCACCTCCTGTCAGGGGTGGTTGCACCTCCTACCAGAGCTCTGAGACCGAGCTCAGGGGTTGCACCTCTATCAGAGGCGGTTGCACCGCCCAGGCAGAGCTCGGAGACTGAGCCCTGGGCGGTGCCACCGCTGACCCAAGCGGTGCCACCTCTAGCCAAGAAATTTGGGTCCGAATGGGTTGATCCATTCGGCCCAATTTGGGTCTGTCAATGGCCCAATTGCCCCAAGATTAAGTTAATGGGATCACCTCCTATTTCTAACTTAATCATCGTGCTGACTATGAATTTCTTAAGACATTTACTATAGCTTGCTTCCGGTGCGTCAATCGCTTCTTCCGGCGAACCTCCGGTGATGCTCCGATGGACTTTCGGCAAACTCCTGGACTTGCGACGATCCACTTGGCGAGTTCCGACAAGCTTCTTTTGGCAAGCTCCTGGACTTCTCATATTTGTTCCCGCAGAACCTCCGATGACCGTCCGGACTTCCTTCGAGCTCTCGAACTCCCAACATGATTATAGTCTTGACTCCAGCGCAACTCATGCTGCATGTCTTACTTTCATCGTAGTTAATCCTGCACACTTATCTCAACATATGGATTAGATAACAAATGACAATTGACGTCATCATCAAAATCCGAGATTCAACAACTACTAGACTGGGCGATGGTACTGTATAGTGTTAGGGTGTCAGGTGGTAGTACCATCAGACTTGGCAATGGTACCGCCTAGTACTAGCAATGGTACCGCCCAGTACTAGCGGTGGTACCACCCAGTACCCCGAAAACCTAGGGATTTGATTTTTGACTCCAAGTTTTGAAGCTCTTTATGGTCTATAAATATCCCACAAATTCCTGCTTAGAATACACACGAAAATAGAGCAAAAACTTTGTGATTCCAAGGTTATAAACTCTTTTAAGTGTAGAGTCCCTCCTTCAAGAGCTTAGTGATAGTCCTAAAGGAGGTGTGTAAGGGAACACTTACAAAAGAAGGGTGTAAAGGTTCTCTCCTAAACCTGTGAAAAGGAGAAAGAGTGTAAGGGTAGTTGATCTTCGTCCATTGGAAAGAAGATCGATAGTGGAAGCTGATAACATCGAGTGAAAGGAATCAGGAGTGGACATAGGTTACGATGACCGAACTACTATAAATCTGGTGTACTCGGTTTGCATTTATGTTCTGCGTTTTATTCTTATATTGCAAACTGATTTACTTGCTTACTACTTGCTTTACCGAACGATATTTTTAAATTAATGTAATTTTTCGTAAGCATTAATTCACCCCCGCACCCATGTCTCATGGTCTCATGTCTTCATCTCGTCTCGTGTCATGTATTTTAATCCTCAAGAGGTCTTATCTATTTATAGATGAGAGCATAGAGTCTAGAATAAATAATTAGGAGAGTTCCTCCCATCAAGATCATCTCTTAAGAAATTCTATCATAATTGGTCTTCCTTGTAATTGACTGATAATTATCATCATAATTCATTCATATATATATAATATATCTTATCCAATTAGATAGTGTCACATAATTCTTAACTATTGATAATCTATGGTACTACAATGATACTAATTGTATATTAGACACTATATTGGTCTATACCATCCATAAATAATCACAAAATATTTAAAATGAATGATATTTACAAATATCGAACCGCTGCTATTTACATGCTTAAGCGGATAGATATATGACAGGATCGGATTATGAATATTCGAGCCATTAATAAGAATTTGCCTTCTCAATTTGCAAATAGTCGAATCCCATCGTCTCTTTGCAATTGCATGCTGAGGTTCTTCATCTTACATTCCAGCTGCTGACTGTTACAAAGGACTTTGAACAGGTTCGGTTTGTAGTGATGAACTCAGAAAGACTGATCGATAATGATCAGATTTTGCTTGTGTTGCCGCTACATACACCCAATAATTTAAGCTAACATTAAAAACCCAAATCTATACTTCACTTCAAACTGAATCTAGATCAAGTGCAAGATGAAATAATAAGTGAAAAGACTAATATACTTTACATGGATGAATTGGATACAAAGAAAGAATGTCTCAAGGCCATAATTTACTGTACTGCTTCGATAAGAATTTGACTGGATTATAACAAACTCCAAAAGCTTAAGCCAACACCAAGAACCAAATCCATACTTGCAAGATGATGGAAGTCAGTCAAAAAGGAGCATAAATACTCCATCAATAAATCAGACAGGATTCAAACGCGTGATGTATTTTCTTTTTTGTGTCACTAATCCCAAAGGCTCAAAATGACAATAACAAACCCAAATCCATATTTATACAAAGATGACAGAGATGAGATCCAGACCACTAATGTGTTCTTATGCATGTAGCTCGAGCCGATTCACTCATCACTCATTAATTATTTTTTCATACAAGAAAACTTTCGATTTGGAGGACTGTCGCCGATAGAAACATCCCACGAAACAGCCTCCTCCTCCTCCCTATTGCAGCCAAGGTTCATCATCAGCTTATGTACAATGATAAGGAGCACATGAAAATTCAATTGAGTTAAAACCAGCAGCTAGTAACTTGAGCCATCAACCTTAGATGGCATGGGCTTCGTCACTGGGTAAGATCTAGATAGCATATTTAGGAGATTTAAGCGATCTGATTTTATTGTTACTTGGGCCAGTCCCCTGTGCTGCGCTTCCTGTAGGATTGCAATTAACACTTCTCCCTCCGCTCCGCTTATATTGGTGAAGTCGTGTTGAACTAGATAGGAAAAGAAATAAGGGTATACACAAAAGAAGAATAGGACAAGGTAAAATATTTTATTTTTCACTCAAAACTCTTTAATTTTAAAAAATCTGTATTTCATGACCCAAACATTATGGGGGTTATATTGTCCCCATAAATACATTACATTAATTATATTTAAAATGAATCACTCTTTCTCATAAATACTTTCAAGAATCAATAGTCAATTTCATTTGTCCATCTATAAGCATTTAATCTATTTCTTCTCGTGATGCAATGAACCTCTTTATGATACCTTGACAAATTTAATTCCAACGGTCACATTATCGTGTATCTCATAACCACCAACTACTTCTGTCTATGTAGAAACTGTTTCAAATGAGTTATCACAATCTAAATGAAACTCATCCCAAATTCATTATTTCTAAGACAAAATTAATCGATAACCTTGTTAATACACTATTGACCTAGCAGTTGCAAAAATAAGATCATTTCTAGCTAACCATAAGTGTCATAAGGAAAGTACAACTAGGCATCTAACGTAGGAAGTTTTTAGAGAGGCTGAGCTCCCCTTTCTTTTAGCCATGTCTCTTTTTTTTTCTTTTGTTTTTTACTGACAGTGAAAGTTGTCCCTACATGAGCCTAGGGATGAGCTAAGTCTCTTCCACTCATGGGAAGCACTAGGCTTGTTATATATGTTCCAAAGTTCAAGAGGACTATGATTTGCAACTAGGACCTTAGCTCATAAAGAATCTCCTCTATTAAATAGGGGTATGACTCTTCCAATATAGATGGAATGCTTAGTAACCTGGATATCTCGTATTCTTATGCCCCCTACCCTCTTGTGTGCAGTAATAATTCCCCCAAGGCTGAAACACCTAGAATTTGGAGAGTTATTCCAGAAAAATTCTCTAGATTTTGGTTCAAGTTATGAAGGGTTTGGTTAGAAACATTAGAACTCATGAAAGAATAAATGAGGATGATATTGATCACCGAATTGTTTAGGACCATTATACCCGCCTATGAGATATAGTTTTGCTGCTAGCCCTGCCTTGCCCACCAGGCTACGCTGAAAGTAGTAAGATATTTGATGCGTCAAAATCCCTGCACACACCGTGTTTTTCGATAGGTGCGGACTGGGCAAGAGAGGAGTTTGCTCTGAAGGCAATCAGATCATCATTGACGATGACGATGAATAACAAGATTGCGCCAGACCAAATCATCCAAAAGGTCTCGTTGAACAATGATGAAGAAGCAGGAAGAGACGAAATCCCATCAAATCCGTACATGACCCCTCAACCAGTCCGATTGCACTCGGTAATATTTTGCTCATGAAATCCACGATGAATGTGTCCCATGGGCCCACGAGAGAACTTTCTGCATTGAGTAATCCAATGCTAGCTTGGAATCCCTAAGAAATATAGGGTAACATGAAAGAAACTGAAAATGCAATGCTCAAAGCCTTTGAACCTTGCTCATGCCCACCCATCATAGAATAGTTTCCAGCGATACGAGTGACTGGGAAGTCGCAAATATGTGAGAAGCACAGAAGAATAGCAGCGTAACAGTGACATTATTCTCCAAGTGTGCATCCTCTTGTAACCAATGGTAGTGGTGAAACAAAATTCCAAACATCAGCTGTTACATGCATGACCGCTCAGAACTTGCTGCCTTCATTATCCATCGGCTTCTGCAGCAATTTGCTTCGTAATCACAGGCTTCTGATAATATAATATGGATCTTTCTTCAAAAAGATGGTACATCTCCCAGAATCACAATCATCTTCAATAAGGCCGAAACTTCCTTGCAGCTCGCAGCTGTTGTATACGCTTTTTGTCTTGCTCAAATTTGCTCTGCAACAACATGACCTCTGCAAAAAAAAAAAAAAAATGACAGGATGCTTAATTAGAAAGCACGAACCCAAGGTACAAAATACTGGAACCAACTTTGTCCTGAGTATACACAAGATGATCAACTAGCTCCAATGGAGTGGATTTTAGCATCAAGATTAAGATCATTCTGATGTTTTAATTAAATCTAGAAATTGGTTACCACGGCAATTAAGAACATCTTTAATAAAGAGCAAACTGGGGGTAGAGATTAAAAAAAAATACCAGATAACGAAAATCACTGGTACAAACCAAATAAATTAAACCACTTATCATGTTTTATATATAATCTAGCAAATGGTGACCATGGTTATAACGAACACCTTAAAGGAGTGTGAATTGGTGATAGAAATAAAAAGAATACTAGAAAAGAAAAACCACTAGGACAAACCTAATCGCAATTTCAATACAGAATAGACAGGCCTTATGGGTAAAAGTGAAAATGCTTCTAAACTCTTATCAGAAATTATTAGAACTTAGACGCAGGTTTCTTGCTTCTTGTTCCTCTCGGTCACACTTCGAAAGGCCCCTCCTTGCGGCAAGCATTCTTCAGTCTTCCAACTAAATATCCCTGTGATAAAGTTTCCATCCTCTATATATGCTTATCACGAAGCATCCCAGCAACTTCCATGTGTTCTTACTGTTATTCTACATCATAATCCAAGCAACAAATTTAAGTTTCTGATTTCACACGAACTCACCACATCAAGACATTGTCAGGACGATATTTAGCTCATGTGTTTCACAACATGACAACATCTGGTGAAGTCACATCTACACTTAGTCAAACACTACCCAATTACATTGGTATTATACAAGAAACGCACATCACAAACAAATCTCAAAAATGATCTATGACATTTGTCAATAACATAAGTGAATTGGGTATTTAAAAGCTACCCAATTCACTTGTTCACCGCATAACATTTTCTGGTGAAGCCACATCTATATTAGGTCAAAAAATAGACAAATAGATATGTAGAGAATGGAAAAATGCAAGAATAAATCATCTGGGGGGACAGATAAACTGCAGCAAAAGGGTGAAAAAAATTTATAAAAAAAAAACAGTCCAGATCAAGTTTCAGCCTGTTCCATTCAGATGACTTGTTTGCCAATCTACATTATTGAAATAGAAGAAAGTATAAGAAGTATTTTTTTAAAAAAAATCTCTCCAAAACACTAACTTTTCTAATATCTGATTAGATGAATTATTGGAGTTCAGTGAGAAAAGGTAATAATGAATACAGACAGGTTGATGGATTATTGGAGTTCAGTGAAAGAAAAGGTAAAAAGGAATGCAATGGATAAGGCGTACAGCTCATTCAAATACTAAATAAGACTTTAAATCCAGACATCCAACAAAAATAAGCACAACTAAAACATACAGTAACTCCAACCTTTGTAGCAACTCAAATCTTTAAAGTTTGAAAATAGCCAAAAACACCAGCAATAAATGACAGGCAATGGCAAGTGTAGTAATTTACCACTCGAGCATAATGACTTATATAAACATGTTTTGCACCAGGAGATATCAGAATCACTTGGTGACTTATAAATCCAAAGGTATACCATTCAAAACCCTGATTCCAACAAAAATGAACTCTGAATTTCACATGATCAATGACCCACTGGTTATGAGCAGTCAGACATCCATTAAGCATGTATCATGTAGGGACCTCATATTAATAATAAGCTTGCCAGATCATGATATGGCTCATAGTTCATGGCATAAAAATTATGTTTGACCATCCAATATGGCCATTGAAGGGCATGGTGATTTACAAATAGTCCAAGGATCAAATTATTAACTGCACATTTGTCTGAAAACTGGATACTGGTAAAAAATGATATATTAATTTCAACTGTACGCCAATCCTGCTAATCTAGACATAACATAAATAGATTTTCAACAAAACACAACCTGCCTAGAATTCCTCTGTCGATATGATTCCTTATTACTACTGAATAGAAAGGATACATGTAGCCACCACCAAGAATTTGGATCTGAAGCCTTTTTGTTGGTGCTGGTTGAACATGCAAAAGATCAGCCAACAATTTAATCTCAGACCTAAACCAATCTCATAATCAGTTGGACCAGTACAGTAATAGAATATCGGACAGTATATGAACCAGTATCACTGAAAAAATTAATAAAAAAAATTAATAACAACTGGTAACAACCTATATGGTCTACTCTCGCACATTGGTCAGATCAGTAAATACCAAATTGTATCAGTAGGTACAACCAAAATTTGATTCCTTGGATCAACTAACCATTATCATTACATAATTACCATAGCATAATCAAAAGCAACCTGCATGCATATCTGCATCAACAGGACTATAGTTACTGAGGAACTTTGGGATTCATAACCAAATCTTTGTATAGCCTCCTCATGAAAGAGTAGCATAGTGTAACATGGTTAACGTAGTTACAAAAATAGATATCTTTTGTTACATTAGTTTTTTTCAACCACTCAATTGGCATCAACCTCTCAATTAGCAAGATTCAAAAATTATTTGCTGTTCAGAGGTCAAAACCTTGAATATTGTTTTGCCATCAGTGTAAGGGGATATCTAAAAAGAAAACTAGTTTTGGTAACACGTGCAGAATTTAATACAGAGTCAAAAGTAATCACAACCAAACTTCATATCAACGAAGATCAGACACCAAAATCGACGAAACTAGTTTCATTACCAAATTAAGAGACTGAATTGTCAAGAAAGGTTTCTTAATTAGATAAAATGCTGTTAGAAAAGGAAAAAAGAAAAATGAAGTTTAAAATGAAACAATCAATAGAAGAATAACTCTTATGCCTTAGTTTAACAAATGCATTTTTATATCGCATCTTCAAAGATAACATATGAAATCATTATTGTACTTCTTTGGTTTATTATTACAAACATAGTAGGTAATAAATAGTTGGTTTTAGTCCAAACATGTATAATGGAAAAGGCAAACTCACCACTTCTCTGTGCTTCCTGTTTTTTAAATCTGTAAAAATCTAGAGCAACTTCTTTGTTTTTCTTTCTAGCCATGTTATCAAGGACAGCAGCTTGAGCAACAGAACCGACAGTTATCCCACTCTCAGAATCAGTTGTCTTCTTCCTGCCTTTATGGTGCACCACAACTGTCCATCCTCCTTCTGCAGCAATTGCTTCTCTTTCTCTCCTTTCCTGGATATACCAGTTCCAGAACTATAAGATGGAGTGGATATATTTCCAGAGTGACTATATTTACAATTAAATCAAGCAATCAAGGATGAGTAAACATGCATGTCAGTAACTGAAGCAAAATAAAATGCTTTATTTGATGAAAAAAAAAACAAAATGTTTTTTTTCCAATTTTGTTAATCAACAATGAAAAAAATTGCAGAGTATGCTAAGGCTTTGAGCCTGGCCAGGATGTCATCAGGTATCAAGCATATGCCGCTTACATGGCAGATTTAGTTCCATGATGTTCCAAGAGAAATGCAATGTATATTGAAGCAGTTCATGATATGCACCTGCTCCTGTTGTGCTTCATATGCAGTTATGAACTCGTCAATTCTTTGTTGCAGTATCTTCAAGCCTTGTCTACTCTCTTTATAATTAATAAGCCACTCTGAAAAGCAGAATTCAAATTATCAACAGTCCACAGAAAGGCCTACTTGTTATTACAATAAAATAGTATACTTGAAAATGGAAAAAAAATGTATGTGGTGGAGTTCAGTAAATGCAGCTGCAAACTTTGGAAAGATAATGCAATAATCGAATGAAAAAAGTATAACTACAAAGGAAACTTGTACCATCAGTCCAGAACATTAAATTGAATCAGAATCCAGTAGGACTCACATGAATTCAGCAAAGACAGGACATGATGATCGTAAGTACTTAATCCCTTATCTAAGAAAATCTTGGTTCACACATAAAGCATGACCACCAAAGTCATAAGGTGCACTATAGACTTGCAATTGATGACTTAGCTTTTCTTCCAAAGTGAACCAGCATATTTCTATTAGTTCTTCAACTAATGTTATAGAAAAAAACACTAGCAATTAATTAACCTAAACTTGCTATTCCAATCTGACTATATATTCCTAGTGAAGAAGGTATATTCATAATAGCAAAAACACCCATAGGCTAAATTGCTATGATCTGTATGCATGATAGCAAGTACATAAAACTGCCTTATCCAAAAATGAATGAGTGCACATAAAGCATGACCACAGCAGACCTAAAGTAAGATTAGGTATGTCATTGGTGACTTAGGTCTTCCAAATGAACCTGCATATCACTAACAAAGTACTTTAACTAATATTAGTGTAAAAACACAAGCAATTAGCTAACTCTTCTATTAGCTTCCTGTTTTGGCAAAATATCTATCACAACCCAACTTGATAGGATAACTGACCTATCAACTTCATTGAGCCCAAACCAGTAGTCAAAATGCTTAGGCTAAAGTTGATGGTAGTACACTCATCATAATCTTATAAGTCAATCTTAGTATTAACCCACTTTCAATGTGAGACTGATCAGGGTGTTACAAACTCCCCCACTTAAGGGCTTGATGTCCTCGTCAAGGCATAACATAGCTCAAATCAAACTCTAGCATGATGCATGTGAGACGTAACCCAGTGGTGACTCCACTGTCGTGATGAGTCCTCTAACTCTATCCACGGGTAGCCCTTCTCTGATATCAAATATCACAACTTGACCTGATGGGATAACTAGCCTATCAACTTTGTTGAGGCCAAACCAGTGGCCCAAATGCTTAAGTTGAAGTTGATGATTAGCACTCATAGACCCTTATGAGCACTCAACAGCCCACTTCCAATGTGGGAGTAATTGGGTGTTACAAACTCAATGATGAAAAAGATAAATGTGTGATAGCTAAAAATCTCAACAGGTTTCTTAATTAATGGGATCTATGCACCAAGTTAATCTAGCAAGCCTAAATTATCTAAATAATCAATCGGGACCTTCGATTTCAGTAATAAATAAACCTGTCATCATAGCTTCAGACCATGAGAACTGATTAAGATTTGCTTTCTACTGTAGCAAATACATTTACATAATGGCACTCATCAAGTCAACCCTAAGTTACAGTAATAATCCAGAGTTGTGTCATCCATATGCATGGATGGATTCACGAAACCCATGCTCAAGTTTGCATGACCAGGCAATATGGATGAGTAGAATCAAGTTACCTCCTGCAATGAAGTTCAGAGAAAAGCATAAAAGATGCTATGACAAAATCAAGTTGGCAAATTTATGCCATATGTTTTGCATTAGAAACGAATTGATGTATGAGCTATTATGCATTTATGCTATCTGGCCTTCAATCAACCTTCTAACGAGAAAAACCTCCTTGTTGGCATCACAGCCAGGAGGCTGAGGGCAGCAACCAAACACAGCACAGGCATACTAGGGTGACTGGGTCCTAAGTCACAGCCTCTCTACTTGCAAAGATAATGAATATAACCATCCCTAGACCCTGCATTGGTAGAGCCTTGTACACTAGACCACCTTCATCATATGGCAACCTGATTAGGTCATACAGTGTAAGCTTCAACAACTGGGTACTTATATAAGAAAAACATCCAACAATTTTGAAGAACTTTCATAATCTAATTTCTCATAGGATAAACATGATCTCTTTTGTATAAGAAATTAGCGGAAAGCATATATATGACAGAGAAATTATATATCAGAATATGATCAAAGCCAAAGATGAAAAGCAACATACTTTTCATTCCTCTGGTACAATCTTCATCCACTGATGAAATCTCATCAACCTTTTCAGAATCCACTTCAGCAAGTTTTTCCAATTGGACTTTTTTTTCTGATGCATGATCACTCCTTTTGCTCTTTCCAACCCTCTTTAGCTTCTCTGTTAAAACAAACATAATAAATTAAGACCATAATCATTCAGCAACTGTGTGTAAGTATTTCTAAAAAACAAATATAGAATCTCACTGGTTTTAATTCTTTTTCCAATACAAGCTTCCTCAACACCAGAAGAACCAACAGTTTCACTCTGTTCTTTAACTTCTACAGAGCCATTTTCTGATGTCTGGCCAGCTATAGAAGTAGATCCAATATAAGTAAATCAGCATAATGAAAGCAATACAGTTGCAGATGAAATACAGTAAAGGAACTCCAAAAATGCAAGTTCATATATATTCATCCATATTAACAGTTATTCTTTGAAGGCAAAAGTTGGCAGAAATAATAAGAGCTAAAATTGTAAGTCAAAAAGAAGAAACAAAAGAGATACACATAAGAGCATTATGTATAAGAAAATAGTACATGACATCATTAAATCCAAAGCTAATAATCATAACTCATAAGTTCAAATTTGTTGCAAAATACTAAAGATTTGAGCCAACATCACCATCATCCAAGACTTTCCCACTACTACGGTATATATACATATAGAGCAAAACTCAAAATAGAGAAAACACACTCAAGTTCAAGATACGCACCGTTCCGAGCATGAATAGGGATGTGGACTGCCCCCTATTAAGGTGGTCCAAGCCATTTTATTTATTTACTTTTTAAACCCAGGCTTTGGGTTTTAGTGCATGCACACAAAGTCATGACTTGCACTGCCACCTATTGCTACCAAACCTCCCAGAACTTCTAGAATATCTAAATAGTAAATGAGTGCACTTAGTACAAAATGAGTCCCTAGATTAGTTAGCACTTAGAAAAACCAAAAGCCTTTTCAATTTTCAACACAACTCTTAGAATTTCTGGAGTATGGACTAACTAATTGATGACTTTTTGTTGATTTCTTTCCCTAGAATAAACTTTTCTAAAATCCTTTGTAAAAACAAATTGTTCTCCATCATTCTCTCCCGATGGAAAAGAACTCGAGCCCTGAGAGTGACTTGCAAGATATTGATCCAAGAAATCTAATGCAAAGTCACAAAGTTCCTCAAAAATAATCCAAGTGGCATCAGAAGTTGGACAATTACACCACTTGACAAAAGAAGTATTGAGTGATGCTAGTGGCATGGGAGAATTGGTGTTTTAATAAGGCGATCATCAAGAATGGCCTCTACGCCATCACTGTGTTATGGGAGAATTGGTGTTTTACGAGGATTGTCACTTGCGGGAACACCGATAGAGACAGAGAGAGGCTCCAAAGTTAAATCCTCCACATTAAAAACTGGACTAATATTTAAGTCGAAAAGCAAATTGAGCATATATAAATTAGATCCCAATATTTAGAAAATGGGGAAATAACTAATGGCTTAGGCATGCAACTTCTTGAATGAGTTTTTAGGGAATCTCTCAAGGTGAATGTGAACCAAGACATAATCACCAACTTAAAACTCTCGACTTCTATGATATGCAACTTCTTGAATGAGTTTTAAGCAACAAGTTTGTACCTTTCATTACTTATGATAATTTTACACCAAATCTCAGCATACAAATCATGAATATGTTGAGCGAAAGAGTGGGTTGGTACTAAGGTACGATAATCAAGCGGAAGGAGTGCAAGGTCAATGGGTGTGCAAGGAGTATAGCCGAGGACAACTTCAAATGTGCTTCTTCTAATGGAGTGATGGACTAAGTTATTGTATGCAAGCTCTGTTGTGGATAAGGCTAAGTCTCAGTTTCCCAATTTCTCCCCAACTAGACATCTAAAAAGATTTCCTAAGGAACGGTTAACAACCTTAGTTTGACCATCTATATAGAGGTGAAAGGCTAAAGAGTACTTCAATGTTGTGCCAAACAGTTTCCACAAAGTTTTCCAAAAGTAGCTAACAAATTTCACATCTTTATCAAACACCATATTTGAGGGTAAACCATATAATTTAATCACTTCTCGAAAAAACAATCTAGCAATATACGAGACATCATTGGTCTTGTTACATGAGATAAAGTAGGTCATTTTTAAAAATCGATCAACAACAACTAGGATCGAGTTACAGCCATAGGCTATTTTGGGAAGCCCAAGGACAAAATCAAAACTCACATCTTGTCATAAGGAGTGTGAAATGGGTAATAGAGTGTATAGGCCAATAATATGCTTGTGAGTTTTTGCAATTTGACAAGTGTGACACTATGACACTACTCGAGCAATATTTCACTTTAAGGAACGTCAGTAAAATCTATTCTTGACTAATACAATGGTTTTGTCTCGGCTTAGGTGACCTGCTAATCCACCTGTGTGCATTTCCCAAGTAAGAAAGTCTTGAAGGGAGGATCGGGGAACACACAACTAGTGGATCGAAAAAGTTAACCACCCCTAAGAATGAAGTTCATATGTTCACGATGGTTTCCATCTAGTTCTTATTGATAGATGTGACTAAAGTTTGGACATTGGGTATACTCTTCTTTTAATCGCTCGAATCCTGTAACCTTGACACTCATAGTAGATAGGATTGTAGAAATTTGACTAAGGCATCAACAGCCTTGTTTTGAGTGTTAAAACAATGTTTAATTACAAAAAAGTATTCGTTGAGAAACTCATCCCACTTGGCATGTCGGGCATCTAACTTCTTTTGAGCATTTAAGTCCTTAGGGCCCAGTGGTTCGACAACAAGACAAATTCTTGCGACAGAAGGTAAAAGCACTAATACCTAAGACATTGCACAATCGCATAGAGTCCTTTATCATAGGTAGAATAAGTTTCTCAATTAAAAAGGTGATAGGTTGACCCTCGACTTAGAATTCCTCTTATGCCTATACCAAAGGCATCATAAGTGACCTTAAAGGGTTTACTAAAGTCAGGGTGCCTAAGAACAGGAGCAGTGGTAATTCTTGTTTTGATGTCAGCAAAGGCTTTGGCAATGGACAGGGTCCAAGAAAACTCAACCTTCTTTAGGCAATCAATGAGTGATAAGTGTCATGATAGAGCTAAACCCTCTAATGAATCTCCTATAAAAAGATACTAATATATAGAAACTTCAAACCTTAGAAATAGTTTTAAGCTCAGGCCACTCTAAAATGACATGGATCTTTAAGGGATCAGTGGCAATACCTTGGGAAAAAATGATGAAGACTAGGAATAGGACATCGGTTTGCATGAACGAATACTTTTTCAAATTGACATATAGCTTAGCAACTCGAAGGGTAGTAAGAACCCTTTGAAGATGTTCTAAATGATTCTCTTTAGCCTTACTAAAGATCAAGATGTCGTCAAAGTAGACTACGTCACTACAATAAATTTGCCTATGTAGGGTTGTAAAACTTGGTTCATGAAGCGTATGAAAATGCTTGGGGCATTGGATAAACCAAAGGGTATGGCAAGTCATTTGTATAGGCCATCTTGAGTTTTAAATATTGTTTTTCATTCATCACTAGGTCTGATACAAATCTGGTAATATCTGCTTAGATCAAGTTTTGAAAACCAACTAGATCCTGCAAGAAGGTCTAGCACATCCTCAAGTCAAGGAAATGGGAAGCGATAGTTGATTGTTATTTTGTTGATCGCTCAATAGGCAACGTTGCCGAGGCGACGTCGCCCAGCTTGGGGAGAAGAGAGAGGCGACGTCACCGAATTATTATTATTATTATTATTATTATTATTATTATTATTATTATTATTATTATTATTATTATTATTATATATATATATATATATATATATATATATATATATATATATATATATCGAACGATATACCGAACTTTATACAGTACCATACCGTACCGAACGAATGTCGAAACTCTGGTACAGTACGATATTTCAATCCTTGAGATAAACAAGTTGATGAACTCTTGGCTAATACGACATAGCCTCAGTCTTTGCGATGTTCCTACCTTGTTAACCCTTAAGAAAGATGAGTTTTGTAGGATGTGTTGATAGTTATATAAAAATAAAAAAAATCTTTTATACATATATTTATATATAAATATTTATCTATAAATATATATATTTATATATAAAAGATTTTTTATATATAAATTTTTTATAAAAGGCGACGTCGCCCCGTGTGGGAGAAGGGAAAGGCGACGTCACCTTATATATATATATATATATATATATATATATATATATATATATATATATATATATATACCGCTCGATAATGGGCGATCCGTGTATCGGTCTACTGACGGACCGATATATACCGCTTGTATCGAACAGTATTATTCGAAATTGAAGACCTTGGTTTATCTCGACTCCCTCCTTAGGATTCATCCTATAATGTGGGAGATTCGGGAGCTGCAATCCTAAGACAAAGTCAATGGCATGTTAGATTTCCCATATGGGTGGCAGTCCACTAAGTAATTCCGAGAGTATGACATCAAAAAATTCATCTAACAAGGATTTAACCTTAGAATTTAGGTCATGAATAGTGCAAGGGCTAGGAATTTCTTTAGCACTGATGGTCACAAAAAATTTGTTGTCTAGGCTCGCTACTTCAAAAGATTTAGGATCAAGTTAGTGGATTACCTTGGTGGTTGGGGCTTGTGGAAGAGACTTAGGAGTTCCTGATTTGTCCTTTTCTAACGATTTTACTGGTTACAGAATGATGTTTTTACCTTTGTATCAAAACGCATAGGTGTTTTCTCTTCCATGATTGGTAACATCAAGGTCATACAACCAAGGCCAACCTAAAAGAATATGGACAATGTCCATTGGTAGGACATCATAATAAATTTCATCCTGGTAATCGTCAATTTTGATTGGAACCAAGCATCTCTCGATCACGGGTAGAGTGGTTTTATCAACCTACGCTACTTAGAATGAGGTCGGATGTGACTCTACCTTAAGGTACAGTCTCTTGGTAGCTGATTTTAAAACTACTTCCATAGTTCTACCCCCATCTATAACCAACTTGCAAGTTCTCTCCCCGCTTCGAATAGAAGTATGGAAGATACTTGTCCTTTTCCATTCATTGGAATCACTAGCAATAAAGAGAATAATGCAGAAAACATTGACATAGGCATCTTCAATTTCTAGTTCATTTTCGTCACCTGAGTAGGCTTCGGGTTCAAGTACTTGGTCTACTTCCTTGATTTGATTTTGTGGTTCTTGTTTTAATGTAAGGTTACGTTGAGAACAACAAGAGACAATGTGATCTTTATTATAGCAATAATGACATTGGATTGAAAATGAACTAGTTTGAGAATCAATGATTAAACGAGTTGGACGATTCATGGTTGGGTCAGAACTATTGTTAGTAGTGGGGATTTTTGGCTTACAGAGCCACTACTTTGGGGTGGATTGAGAAATAGTTCTATTATCGAGAGATTGAGAAGATGCTCGACGACTTGAATAGAGTTTAAGGTACTTCTCAATCTCGAGGGCTAATTAGGAAGCTTCCTTCATGGTGTCGAGGAAACTAAGGGAGACTTCCCGTTGGATGTTAAACCTCAACCCATTAACAAATCTTCGGACAGTGATGATTTGGTCGTCTTATATTTCATACCTAAGCAAAAGTTCCTTAAGTTGGGCCAAACACTCTATCACACTAGAATTCAACTGTTTAAGGTTTAACAATTATTAAATCAATTGACTTCGAAAGTAGGTTGGCAATTTTTTTCCTTTTGTTTCATGACTTCCCATTAAGTGATGGGAAGCTCTCGACGGTATTCAAGACTATATTGAATATGTTGCTAATATTTCCTAGTAGACCCTACCAATTTTATTTTTACAAAACGTATACATTTAATATCAATCATTCCATACCACTCAAAGTAATCCTCTATACTATCTAACTAGATAACAAATACATTTAGGTCAAACCTACCATCAAAGTTTGGCACATCCACTTTGACTCTTATAGCCATTCTCCCCAGATTATCAACACACCGAACTCGTTGGCCCATTACTCAAGATTGTGGATTTCTAGTGGGTTCTAGGAATTCATCATTAAGGGCAAAAGCTTAGTCAATTAGGAATTGTTGAAGAATGACTGTGAAAAGGTGCCTTATAGGTAGACCTATGATTTGTTCGAAGTGGGGCTTGAGTAGATAAAATTCCTTTATTTGAAGTTATGGATTGTAGAGAATGAACTTGTTGCCTTGCCAACTCATCAATCTCCTCATTTATGGGTTGTTTTTCAAGGTTTTGGAGAGCTCATAGGACTTGGGTCATCTAGTCACATAACTGGATCTACTAGTTTGGTCCTAACAGTGTCTACCTCACTCTGTTGGTTTTGGGATTCATCAAGATTGTTTTGGTTGTCACCTCGCTTAGTCATGATTCTAATGTTATTTACAAATTTCCTTTTGGTAATGCAGTTGTTAACTGTTGCAATGTACAAGATAGAAATGCAATGATTCAAGTAATTCTCTCACCTTTTTTTTCTAGACAACTTTCAAGGTTTTAAATCTTAATGGTACTATAGTTATAGTTACAGGAGAGAGAGAGGGTGATGAATAGAAAAAAAAAAAAGGAGAAAACAAAGGGAGAATTGATAAGAACCATGATCTAATGAAATTATGGTTTTTCTTTCTGACAAAAATACCAAGAAGTTTTCAAAAATTAATAGGCACCGAGAGCTAAGTGGTCCACCAATTCCGCAAGGGCAATCACTCCAAAGTCCAACTCCGCACACAAGTGATTAATATTGGGGGTGTAAGGATCCGTGAATGATACCAAACTGATATCAAGGTACAAGGTAGGTTTCTTGATACACTCTGATACCAAACTAGTGTAGAATAGAGTAGGGAAGTAGAGAGAGAGAAGGAAAGAAACGAAAGATAAGTGTGAGATAAGAAAGAGTAAGAGACTAAAAGACAGAAGATGCAATTATTTTCATTCAAATCTGAAATGCTTCATCCATTGACAAGCTCCATTATTTATAAGGGTTTAGGAGCCTTGGTATAATCAATGAAGGCAATGATTCCCAAAAGTAATCTCCTAGAGAACTTATATACTTTTTAGATATCTGAAATGTGACTTCTAGGATACCTAAATAGTAAAAGAGTGCGATTATTACAAAAGGAGTCCCTAGGTTAGCACCTAAAAAGGCCAAAAGACTTTTTATTTTCAACACAATCTCAGAATTTCTAGACCAACTAATTAATGTCTCTGTTGATATTTTTGCCTAGAATAATTTTTTTCGAAACCCTTTATAAAGCTAGATGGTTCTCCATTACATTATGACGACAGTTTCAAGTTTATACAACCTTGACACATCCCCATAATTCCCTTCGACCTAAGAAAAAGGTCTAGAGGAAGTGGTCAATAGCAAGTTGGCTTAAGTAGAATATCTCTCCCACTAGCACAAATATAAAAAAAGAGAAAAAGGAGAAAAAAACTGCCATTACTTCTGTTGATCATCAAAAGCTTTTGTCTGCAAAAGACCTTTGTAGCTATTCTAATATTTCCCTAGGTTAGAGGACCTGGTGATGGAGATTAAGAAAATTTAGCTTTCTTGTTGGTTAATTTAGATGACTTTACACATTCACTAATATTCATAGTGTAATATTGATGTAGAACAGAAAGAGAAGTAGAGAGAAAGCGAGAGAAAGAGGAACAAGATTAGAGAAGAGAGTAAGAGACTGAAAAGATAAGATGCAATTCTTTTCAATTAAATCTGAAGTGTTTCATCCATTGACAAACTCATTATTTATAGGGTTTAGGAGCCTAAGTACAATCAATGAAGACAATGATTCTCAAAAGTAATCTCCTAAAGAATTTGTATGCTTTTAAAAACCCAATTTGATTTCTAGAAGATCTTAATAGATTTAAAACAATTTAGTATAGCTGAGAAGAAAAAGAGTACACTTAATTTAAGAGTGCACTTAATACAAAAAGTAGAGTTCCAAGGTGACCAAAAGACTTTTCATTTTTTAACACAACTCTTAGAATTTCTACGTCAGCTAATTAATTACTTTTTACTGATCTCTTTGCATAGAATAAACTCTTCTAAAATCCTTTATAAACCTAGATCATTCTCCATCGAATATACTTGATATATTACTTGCTCCTTAAACGAATATGTTTTTCTGGATCATTCTGTTATTGTTTTTTCACTTCCACTTGATCCAGGAAATTACTATGAGCTTTTCCATACTGTGCAACTAAATTTGGGGCTAGTTGATTGTAAACTGTAAAGTACCACACAAACCATATATTTCATATGCTAGAAGTTAAAACTACTTACAGGATGAACATAGTTCATTAGCAAAGGATATGATAATACATAGGGGTATATGAAACTCAAAAGCACAGAAAAACTCACATGTGCTTCTCCATAATGTGCAAATAAATTTGGGATTAGATGATTGTAAAGTGCTACATGAACCACTCAATTCATAAAGCTACAAGTTCAACAACTTAAAGGAAGAAAACAACTTGCAGGAAGAATATGATAACACTTAGTGGTATATGAAGATGATAACACTGAGTGGTATATGAAACTAAAAAACATGGAAAGAACAGAGTTAGGCATGCAAATCTAGTTACTCACAATTTATTAGATCAAAAACATGGTCATCCTTGTTTAGATGTTGACCGCCATTGCTAGTAAAACTTTTGTTATCTTCCCCTCCTTTTTTCCTTTTTGACAATTTGCCTTTCTTCTCCATTGGTTTTGCTTTATTTTTCTTATGTTCTAAAACCATAAAAGTATGCATAAAATAATTGCATCAGTAATAATATATCATCAGTTTGAGATTAGAATCATAGAAAATATGCTGAATAAAATATAACAGTGCTCTGAGTTCAATCAAGAAAAAACTATATCAATGCTTTGGGTTCAATAAAATGACCTTTAATCATAAAACCATAAAAATTAACTTAACCACATGCAAAGATTTAATTGTTGCTCCAATATGGGTTTCGGTGATCATTTGGTACCAGTACATTGGATAGGATACAGACTCATATTGCTCATTACCATTAAAGAAAATAATAGCTAAATATAAAGGAACAGAAATGTATCAATATCGAGCTACACATGTCAATACTGATACTTCATCAGACCACTAACCATTGGTATTGAAAAAGTATCAGCCCTATCAATATTCAAAACTATGACCACATGTTGAAGCTTGCTAGACTGGATGCTACAGTTCATGTCTAGATCAAGTAAATTTGTTGCAAAGTGTCGAAAACCCACTCAACCCACCTATAATCAAGCTAGGGCCTAGGAGAGAGATAATTGAGTCTTCTCTAGGTCCTAATAGTAATAGGTTTAGATTTTTTCACTTTCTTATTAATTTGGATCTTTTTCATCATTATTTAGTAGCTACTTTAGAAAGTACGTTTCCTGCTTTTGAGGATATGGTGTATAAGTATCCTATGATATAGGTTAAATAGGTTGTTTAGCTATTAGGAGCTATTTGGCATGTTAAAGGTCACTCTTTTGATGGAATTTAAAAAGGTGTTAAAATTTCCATAAAAATAAAGTTTTCTCCCACAAGACCTCCTAGCTATAGTTATGTACATGTCATAGGAGTTGGCTATGAAGAAATAAGCTACAGTAAATGCACACTCAATTGCTCTTCATAAAAGCAATTTTAATTAAAAATAACAATCAATTAGACCCGATAATCAGACTACAAATAACCTAGCACCTGTTATATGACAAACTATATTTTACCAGAAACAGGTTTTCATTACAAATTCTAATAGGTCATGGTTCCTTAGGCTTCCACTACAAGAAGTTCAACAGATAAGCCAGCAACAAAAGAGACATCTGCAAGCAAAGGCCAAAACCTTGTCCTTTATTTCTTCTGCAAGTGTGACAACTGACAAGATTAAAAGAAAATCTAGTCACATATCCTTTTGTTTTCATCTCTCTTAGAATCAATCAACTGAATACATTTATTAAAGATTACAATTCTAGATTTATTGCTCTTTTTGCTCTCATTATTCTCTTAATTTTTGCATCAGTCTTGGAGTGATCCATACCCACTTGTTTATGGAGGACTAACTTAAAAAACAGTTTGGAACATACAACAAAACCAACTTTTCAAATTGTTTCAACAAGTATGTTAACCCTTTGTAAAAGCAATAAAACAAGCACCAAGTGATG
Source organism: Musa acuminata AAA Group (assembly GCF_036884655.1). Lineage (NCBI taxonomy): Eukaryota > Viridiplantae > Streptophyta > Magnoliopsida > Zingiberales > Musaceae > Musa > Musa acuminata. The sequence goes on along the minus strand of NC_088336.1, from coordinate 4,728,108 downwards.
GATGTTTGTCATTATTTAAACATCTCTTTGAGTGCATCAATACTTTATAACAGCAATTTCAATAGGCACTCAGGCAAGGCAAGAGCGCCCCGCTTCATGTCCAGGCGCCTCACTTTAAAGATGCGCCGCCTGGGCGCTCACCCGAGCCCAGGAGCCGGGCGCGCGCGGGGTTAAACCAGGCAACCGAACCAGTGTTTTACGTCTGGTTTGGTCTCTGATGCTTTAGTTAGTTCAATCAAACCAACTAAACACCGATATCAGCCTCCCAGCATCCCTCTCACGACTTCCCCAACCCTAACCCTGCTCGCGATTCTGTCGCTGACATTTCCTCTCTGCTGTTGATGCCTTTCTCCGTTGTTGCTGCCTCTCTTCGCTGTCGTTGCTTGTCGTTGCTGTCGCTGCTACCGCTACCACTATCGCAGCTCGCTGCTCCCGCTCTTGCTATCGCTGCTCGCTGCTACTACTGCTGCTTCTCTCAGTTAGCAGCCTCAGTCTTACTCTTACACTACGCCCCCGCTACCGCTACCGCTGTCGTTGCTCGCTGCTACCGCTGCCACTACCGCTGCTTGTCGCTACTGTCGCTGCTCGCCACTATCGTCGCTCCCACTCCCACTGCCACTGCCGCTACTATTACTCTTACTCCCTCTTCTCACATCGACTTGATAGTATACTGTTAACAGTATATTAACAGTACACTGTTAACTATACACTAGTAACCAAGGATTGAAATATCGTACCGTACCAGAGTTTCGACATTTGCTCGGTACGGTACGATACTGTATACCGAGCGATAAACCGTTCGGTATAAGAGTATATATATATATATATATAAAATAAAAATTCGACGATGTCGCCTATATAAGTATGTATGTATGTATGTATATATATATATATATATATATAAGTAAAAAAAATCTTATATATATTTATAATTTATATATAAATACTTATATATAAATATATATTATATATAAAAAAATTTATATATAAATATTTTTATAAAAGGCGACGCTATATAATATTATATATATATATATATATATATATAATAAAAGGCGACGTTGCGTCACCTTGGCGACGTCGTCGAAAAAGGCGATGTCGCCCCACGTGGGAGAAGGGAATGGCGACGTTATATTATATTATATATATATATATTATATTTATATATATATATATATAATATATATATACCGTTATCGGGCGGTATATATATATATATCGCCCGGTAATCAGTGATTTAAAAAGCGCTAGGCGCCAAAAGGCGCCAAGGTCCAAAAACGCCCGAGGCGCTAGGCGCTCGCCCAGGCGCTCGCCCGAGCGAAGCGAGGCGCTAAAATATAAAAATATATAATATAATTAATAAATATAATTATTTAAAATTTTAAATAAAAATATGCTATTAAATTAAGAAAATCTAAGATAAAAAATCACAATGTCACATTAACAAAAAGTTTCAAAATTCAAAACAATAAAATTTTACATCAAAATAAAAATTAACAACATTAAAATCAAAATAATATATTATTAATCTATTAACAGTATTGAAAATTAATCATTTCAAAATTCAAATAAACTTAATATTAAGAGTATACTGTATACTGAGCCTGACGGAGAAACGAGGAAGCAACGGCGAGCGGCGGTAGCGGCAACGGGAAAGGGAAAGGGAGCGGGAGGCGCGAGCAGCGGGAGGGCTCGCGGGAGTTGCGAGCAGCGGGAAGGCTCGCGGGAGGCGCGAGCAGCGGGAGGGCTCGCGGGAGTCGCGAGCAGCGGGAAGGCTCGCGGGAGGCGCGAGCAGCGGGAGGCGCGAGCAGCGACAGCGACGAGTAGCAGCAGCGGGAGCAGGAGCGACGAGCAGCGAGATCGGGAGCGACAGCGGCAGCGGGTTAGGGTTGGGTAAGGGTTAGGGTTAGGTAAGGGTTATATCGGTTTAGTTGGTTCGATTGAACCAACTAACAATCGAACCAGGACCGAACCAGACCTAAAATCCTGGTTCGGTCACTTGGTTTACCCAGGCGCTCGCCCGAAGCGCCCAGTGCCTGGGCTCGGGCGAGCGCCCAGGCGGCGCCTGTTTGAAGCGCGCCGCCTGGGACATTAGCGAGGCGCTCAGGCCTCGCCTCGCCTCGCCCGAGCGCCTTGGCGAGCGCCCAAGCGCCTCTTTCAATCACTGCCGGTAATGAGCGATCCGTGTACCGATCTGTTGACGGACCAATATGTACCGCCCGTACCGGGCGATATTATTCGAAATTGAAGACATTGCTAGTAACAATATTTTTCATTTATTAGATTAATAATATATTATTTTGATTTTAATACTGCAAATTTTTATTTATTTGAAATTATTGTTATTGTTTTGAATTTTGAGATTTTTGTTAATGTGATATTGTGATTCTACAAGTTTTTTTAAATTTAATATCATGTTTTTATTTAAATAATTATATTTATTAATTATATTTTATATTTTTATATTTTAGCGCTTCGCTTTGCTCGAGCAAGCGCCTAACACTTTTTAAATCATTGCTTTATAAAAACTGAGTAGCACCAAAAGAGAAAAAAGATCTTAGAGAATTGTAGTTGTTTTTTTCTTTTAGAATTATGTCTTCTGATTTTTAGTTGCACATGTTCAAAATTTGATTCTTTGAGTGTTTGGGTCTGCATGACTTCTTAATTATTTTAAAGCTAACTCTTCATTATGTCAACAACATGTATTCATCGTGTAAAAGATGGTACATCATATGGTAATAGCACTATACCAAAAACCCATCAACAACATTTTTTCAATCAGCTAACATCAATAACCCAAGATTAGCAGACAAAGCAAATACACCAAAATAATAATCATATTGGAATATAATAGTATCATGAGATGCATAGTTGATTAGAAACTAATCCCATCGGGTACTGCAATATTCATACCAAAGTTTTTAATTTTGTACCGTACCAGTGTACCGAGCTTTGCTCCGTATAGTATGGTACAACGTATCGAGCGATATGCCAAGGCGTACCGAGCGGTACACCCTTCTTTTAAGAAGAAGCCTCGTATGCGAGCGAGGATGGTTTCTTCTTAAAAGAAGAAAAAGCCATCACCCCCTTTCCGTGCCATCACCCCCTTTCCATCTCGAGAGACGGAAAGGGGGTGATGGCGGAGCAAGCGAGGATACAACAAGTCGTCTCCATCCCCAACTTGAACTCATCCCCCGCGAGGCACTCCGCAATGCTCCCACAGTGATCGGATTCGACGGGGATCCAACCCAAGGCAAGCTCATCTCCCGCTCCCCCGCAGCTGTCGCCCTCGGCGACTGTGAGGAAAAAGACCAAGATGATGGCGAGAGCAAGAAGGGGAAGCAGCAGTCCAACCTAGGCCAGGATCCCTTCCTTCGCTATCGACCGCGACCTCCCCGACCACAGCGACCACGATCCCTCCGCCCCCTACCACGTTTTGCCCGACGGAACGAGGACCCACACCCTATAGTGTTCCGCCCGACGAAGCAAGGACCCTCGCCCTACCATGTTCCGCCCGATGAAGCGCTTTGTCGTATCCCGCCACATCCAACTCTCTCCTCCGTCATGCCTTCTCCGTCTAACGAGCGTCGCAGTCTCGTCTTCCTCGTCGTCGTGCTCCTCATCCTATCCGCTAGCTGATACCGTCCGGTAGCGGACGGTCCGCGTGCCTATCAGCTGGCAGACCAGTATGTACCGCCCATACTAGGCGATATGATTCGAGATTCGAATCCGTGATTCATACAATACAAAAGTAGCTCCAAGACATTCATAAGGTGTACATATATATAAATTCATACCTTTCGAAATTCTCAAGTTATTTTTGGCTTCAGTAGACGCTCCTTCAACAGTTTGATCGTCAAAACTTGGGTCTTCTTCTAACTTAAGCTTCTTCTTTCTAAGCTTAACCAAAAGCTTTGAGGTACCCTTTGCTGCTTTCCAAACTTTCTTACCTATCAATACAAAGAAAGAACATTATATATTAAGAATATTTATCCAAATTCCATAAATGTCTCAATAGATTTATTGTTCCAAATGCACTAATTCAGATGACTTCTTGCTGATAAGAGAGCACAGCCATCAGGTACTACAAACTAATTCAGATGACTTCTTCCTGCTAAGAGAGCACGGTTACAAACTAATTCCATCAGGTACTACCATAGTCATACAATACAAAAGTAGATCAAGACATGCACAAGGTTTATATCAATTTATACCTTTTAAAATTCTCAAGTTGTTTTCAGCTTCAGTAGAAGCTCCTCCGGCAGTTTGATTACCAGAATCTGGGTCTTCTTCTAACTTTAGCTTCTTCTTTGTAAGCTTAGGCAAAGACTTTGTGGTACCCTGTGCTGCTTTTCCAACCTTCTTATCTGTCAAAAGAAAAAAAAGAACATTAATTGCATTCAGAATATTTATCCAAATTCCACAAATGCTTTAATGGATCTATGGTTCCAAATGCACTAATTCTTGTGACTTCTTGGTGCTAAGAGAGCACAATCATTAAATAATTATTTTATCCTACAATCTTTAAATTACATTTTATGCAGTTCATTAAAGTTCAACAAACAGAAGAATAACATCCAGCAGCATCAACGATTATGGAATGTGGCTAGTGGCACTGTCCAACATACCGGGTGGAACATTATGTACTGAGCAACAGATACTGGTCAGCTCCTGGACCAGGACACAGAGTGACCCTTTCCAGCAGTCCAACTGGGCTTATTTGTTTTGTTTAAACCTGTCAACTTAGGGTATATGAGCAGACGCAAGCAAGCAGCCCGTACACCCACGACGCAGACCTGCCAGCCTGCCATCAAGCACCAGTAGCTTCCTCCCTGCCACTAAGTGCCGCCCATTTCCTGCCTGCCATCAAGCGCCGCCCGCTTCCCACCACCACTGGACCTCCTGGTATTTCTCCTCCTCTACGCCTCCTCCGACTCCCCCAGCCACAACAAGAAAATCCACCATCCCCCCTTCTTGGTACCACAGTATGTGCTGGTATACCATATATCAGTATGCCAACAGAGACCGAACCCATACTGGTCCAACCATGGACCAACATGGGTCCAATACCTGGAATTGAAAATTTTGGATAGTGGTTTTGCGAGCTATGCCAACCAAATACATACAGTGTTGACATTGTAATCAACCCCATTTTATGAAACATACCATGTGGGTTTGACCTTCTTATAAGCCTTTAACCATGTGTGAATTTTTCATTTTGTTTGTTTAATGGGTAAAGGATCTTATATGCATCATCTAATCCAAAAAAAGCAGATTGTTTGTTTGTTTTTTCCTCTCATTCTTTATTCTCTTTTACATTATAAAATGTTGCATGCATCAGGGTTGACATTTGACAAAGGAGAAAAGTGTACTTGAGGTAGCATCTCATAAATGTCCAAGGGAGAGGCACAAGAAAGCACATGCCAGAGTGAAGCTAGATGCAATTTAGAAAAACAAAGAAAATAGCTTAAATGAAAATAATTTAATACAAGTCTTTTTTTCTTTTCTCTGTAATTTCCCATTAATTGTTTCAATAAATAAATATCCTATTGGTCTTACTGGCACAATCAGATTGATAAGCTAAAATACTTCTCTCATACCTTAGCCTTCATTTCATACTATGGCTCATTATCTTAATTCCTAAATAATTTTAGTAACATCAAATATTTCTAGTTCTCATAGATTGACAAGAAAATGTTTTTTGCCAAAAAGAAAATACTTTTGTTTTCAAATTTTCGTTAAATAAATTAGCCAATTAAATAATCCTTAATCTCCTAACCAAGCATCAATTGGGATATCATCAATTCCTGTATTCTTACCTATTTTCATTTTGGATAAATCTTATTTAACCATAATTACCCTTTTTTAAGGACAATTATATGGTTTGTATTTAACTATTTTTTCTGTAAAGCTAAGTTGTCTATACAATTGTCATTACATAATTTATAATAATAATTCCTCCATCATGTATCCCTTGATTAACTTAAAATATAAAATAAACTCATATCAACATTAGTAAATTCTTAACCTCTGAAGTTTTAGATGAGAGCTAGAAAAAGAATTACATATAATAAATCTCCAACAGAATATACAATATGATAAATTTGTTTCATAATGCTTCTACGTATAACAAAGAAGTAATATCAAGAGTCCCAGGTCAAGATATATTCAGAAGTAATACTGGGTTTAGTTGTATAACTAAAGCCTCCCCTTTCTGTCGATTTATTTTCAAAATAACCAATCAACTGTGTTATGTTTTGCTTCAATTCTTTCTTATCTCTAAATCAGGAAGAAAACATGCATGTCACTGAATCACCATTTATATTACATACAGCACTACAAAGTCTGCATATCAAGTGACTTTGCAACACAGAGACGAAGAGGTGATGAGAACATAGATAATCCACTGGGGTTATTTCCAAGTAAGGAAGTATAGTACAATAACAACTAAAAATCAACCACAGCATCATTTGCAAAACAGTCATCGAAGAGAGATCAGAAAATAGAGATTGATCATATCTGAAGTTGGGAAGACATATTATAAGGTATCAATATCAAAAATAACTAATTAACACAGATATGAAAAAAGTTGTGACCTTTTCCCATCTTGTAAAGCTTCAGTCGGTGGAATAATGACTATACAAGATAGCACGGAAACTGAAAAACCATTCCACAAATGAAGTATTAATGATCACTGATGTATCTTCTTTCACCAACGCTGCTTCTCACAGGATGTTGGGATCAAAAAGGGGCAAAAAAGAGTCTTTCCAGCCAAGTATACGGATCTACTTAATCTTCACCTGCATCAAAGAGGTACGATTTACACAATCCTGCTCCGGGAATATATAACGAAATATCATTAAGGCATCAGTACACGAGTCGCTTTCGCAAGCCCGAGAAGCAGGAAAGGAAAAGGCCTGAAAGAAAATAAAGTGCACGCAACTCAAGCCGTCACATTGTGCAATGCTCTAGACATGTGAAGCACGACCATGTCATAATTTTGTGTCAGGTAGACCTAGAAAGCTAAGGGGAGAAGGCAGTCAGCAGTGTTCAGTGAGGGGAGAGAGGAGGCGAGGGAGGTAATTGGGAAACGAGGTCGGCTATGCAGGAAATAGAGGAGGATGGTAGTAATCGTGAGAAGAGTAGAGGAAGAGGACAGAAGAACGTACCAGAGGGATGCGGCTGGTGGCGACGGCTGGATCTCGACGACGGCAACAGATATCGCTTGGGAATAAAAAGGAGAAACGACTGGATGTCGCGGGCGATGACCGCGTCGAGGAATATCGCCAAAGGCAACGGGGCTTGCTTCGCTAGGGTTCGCCGTTGGTTGTCGCGCGCCTGGGAGATGGTCGCGTTTTGTGCCCTTTGTCGGACCTTTTATATCGAACCTGCTTGACTCGACGCTATAGACTCGAGTCGACTCGCACGAGTCATCGGACGGGTTTTACCGTGCGAGTCGACTCGAGCCGGAGCTTAGATCCGGTTCAAAGATGGTTAGGTGGCATCACGTACAAAGAACTCCTGGTTCATGGGGATTCTTTATTCCAAGTGAAACCCTTGTTAACGACGCTGCTTTGTATGCGAAGTTAAACGATATGAACGAAGAGCAGCGTTATGAAGAAACTTCCGCCCATATATTGTTCTTGAACGTTGATAGTGAAACATCTATCTTCTGCCCATGAACCTGATTACCTCGTGTTGTTTAATGGATCCCATCTCTTGTTCTATAAATTTGATGAGGTCGGCATTTTCTTTTTTTTATTTAGATTTCTTGATCTAGCCAAATGAGGAATTGTATGACACGTACTAATGTTCAGCTGTGTGTCGATCATCTCATCTCATTCTATCTGGTCATAGGAAAGAGCAGGGAAAGAAAAATGCTGATGACCAAGGCTTTCGATTTTAGTGTGATGTTACAATGGGAGTGTCAGAAGGTTAAAAGAGAACTCAGAATCCTTGATATTGTCTAAAGATAAATCTTTCTCTAGTGCGGGATGGTATTGAGAAGACACTTCAAGGTATGGCTGCACACATGAGTATAGAAGGATTTCTTTGCAATAGAAGAGAAAAAAAACAAAAGAAGAAAGATCTCTAAGGAGGAAAAAAAATTTGTTAATAAAAAATTAGAAAAGAGATTTTACTGTTTTATAGGGAAGACTCAGATAACTTAAGGACCCAAATGTTCATATAATGACATTGAAAACGACTAAAGAAAAGAAAAAGAATAAAAAAAATAAAAAACAAAAGAGAGTGGATGAAAATTTTTTATATCTTTCTTTACTCGATCCTAACAATCCTCTCACAAAATTTTAATTTTTTTAATATTATTAAAAATAATATGAATAAATAAAAATTTATTTATCGAACTTATACTATATGGTTAGTGAGATACTTTTATAAGGCTTAAACCTTACTTATTGTAAATAGTATCTATTTGAAGCAAACAAACCAGGAATAGGCCTTGAACTACGCTATTTTGACTTATACTTATGGTACATAATAGTCTATTGTCGAGTTATTTATTTGTGGTCATGCACATATATCTAGATATATTTTTTAAAAAATTTAGTGATGACAGCCATATACTCTCAGCTTATAGAAGGGATATATATAGAGCCATATATTTATGAAAAATATTATATCAAAATTTTTTAGACTTAAAACTATTCATTTATATAGTATAATAATAATAAACATTCGACTATTATCACCATATTAAATCTTCTTATGTTGAATCAAATATTTTGATGATAAAATTAATTGATGAGTTTTTGGATTAATATATTTTTGAGATAAGTGACGCAAGAAATACTTCAATCACAGACTTAGAACCATCAAAAGGTAAATTATTGAAATAAGAGAATCGAGCTTGTGCCGGAAAAAATATTATGTTGGAAATTAAACGTCGAACTGAAAGATTGGTCGATATGTCAAAGATTGGACTTGTAAGATCGGACATTGTGTTGGAAGGATTAGGTATTGTATCAAAAAATCGAATATCGTGAGAAAGTCGATATACCAATGGATTGGACAATACGTCGAAAGAAAGGATAATATGCCGGAAGTTCAAACGAAATGCCGAAAGAACGAACGATATGTTAGAATGGTATACAACATGCTGGAAGCTTGATTGTGTCGAATATGTAGTTGGATTGTTAAAGTTTTGATCGAGGCCTTTCTAAATCAAATTGAGTTGATATTAGATCGAAATTATACCAACTTATCAAAAAAAGCAAATAGGCTTTAAATCAAGGACAATTTGGCCCGTTAAAATGCTAAACTAGTGGCCTAATGCAAGCTTGGGTGGTGGTATCTCTAAGCCTAAGTAGTGATATCATTTGAGTCAGTCAACAAGCATAAATAGTGCTTATGAGTACTACCGATGGTGGCACCATCTAGGGCGATGGTAATGCCATCCAAAATTCAAAAATTATAATGGTAGTACCACCCGAAAGTCCAAAATTGTTGCATCAAAAGTCATGATGGTAACATCACCATATGTCAACGGTAGTACTTCTCGTACTCCAAAATTTTGAGGATTTAAATGTTTTGGTTATATTTTTAAAGTCTCTTGCGGCTTATATATACCTCATACAGTTTTGTTGATGGAGTATTAAATTCTATATTGGTAAGGGGTTGTGGCTCTCTTTTTAAACATTGTTTGAGTCTCTTCCTCCTTCTTAAGTTTATAGGTGATTCTAAATTATAGGAGGTGAGAGATCTTATAAAAAAATGAGCGTGGAGGTTCTCTCCTAAGCTTGTTGTTGAATCTCGAATTTTGATGATGAAACCAATTGAGAGTGTTTATGATTTAATCTGCATTTCGAGTGATACAGGAAGCTTCGATCAGGGAGAGACAATTAAAGCACGAAGAATCATGTTAGGCCAGAGTGGAATATGTCAGAAGATTAGACGTCAAGGCAAAGGATCGGTCGACGTATCGGCAAAAGGCTTCAGGCCATGAGTTCGGGCATTGGGTCAAGAAGAGCGAAAACTACACTAAGGAAATTGGAGTTGCGAAGGTTAACTGGCCGATTGGGCAATAGGCCACAAAAGAGGATGATGTGCCGAAGAATCGGATGAAGCGTCGATGAACCAATGACATGCCAGACAATATGATTCAAGCTTTGTAATAATTATCTAGATCGAAGTAGGTTTTATTTGTGCAAGATTAACTACGATAGTGATCAAGGCATAAAGCAAAATGAAGTCCCGGAGTCAAGAATGAGACTTCGTTGGGAGTTCGAGAGTTTGTTGAAAGTCCGGACGTTCATCGGAAGTTATGCTAGAATTGACCGAGGAGTCCTGGAGCTTGCCGAAGAAGCTCGTCAGAACTCACCAAAAAGATAATCGTGAAGTCCAGGAGCTTGCAGGGAGTCCGCTGTAACATTGCCGAGAGATCATCGGAAGTTTGTCGGAAGATCACCGGAAGCTCACCGAAAGAAACCTAGACTAAGGACCATATTTGCTTAGTGTATGCTTTACATTTCATAGTTAGCATATAATTGGGATTAAAATTGGGCTAACCCAATTAGGGGCCAGTTGGGCATATGTATGGATTGTGTTGGGCCAAGTTAAAGGCCCAAACAATGACCCAACAAGTGGCACCGTCGTGGCACAGTCTCCAAGGCTATGTCAGGCGGTGGTACCGCCCAGACATAGTCTCCCAAGCGATGATACCGCTAGACTGGGCAGTGCTACCGCCTCGTGTCAGTGCTGCAAGTAGTGGTACATCCCAGCATATGCGATGGTACTGCCAGGATACAAGAAACTCGAGATGAGACATTTTTAGGCTCGAAGTTTGAATCTACTTGAGGCTTATAAATACCCCTCTCATCCCTGGTTAACACACACAAGCACAGAGAACTTAAAAGTGAGAAAATACTATTGCAATTACTTGAGAGATCCCCTCCTATAGCTTAAGTTTAGAATTCTATTTAGAGAGGAGTTAGTGTTCGTAAAAGGTTATCTCCTAAACTTGTGAAAAGGAGAAGAGGGGTGTAAAAGGATAGTTGATCTTCGCTCATTGAAAGAAGATCGTTAGTGGATGCTGGTGGCCTTGACGGAAGAGGAATCAGTGGAGTGAATGTAAGTCACGACGACCGAACCACTATAAAATCTGGTTTACATTTATTTGGAGCAATTTACTTTCATAGAAAACTTCCTCCTTACTTTGCTTTCACTACGCTTACGAACAAATACGCTTTCAAGTCAAGCTATCTTACCAACGTTTTTATCTACTGTACTAATTCACTCCCCCTTCTCTTAGTGCCGACTTGCACCTAACACTTGTTAAAAGAAAAAAAAAATATAATAAGAACAGTTAATCTTTGTTTATTGGAAAGAATATTGATAGTAAAATCTGATGGTCTTAAGGAAGATGAATTAGAAATGCATGTAAATCGAGAAAACCAAAATACTATATATATATATATATATATTTATTGCTTCTCATACTTTTGATTTGTTTTGTTGTTGTTTTACTCATTTATTTACTCGTAACTCTTACTCATATTTTTAATTAATTATATTTTCCTTTTATTTTGGTCTTTATAAAGGTTATCATAAGATATTATATAATCATGTTAATATTTTTAAAACATATAATTAATTTTATGTTTGATATAAATCATGTGTATAAATAACCAATGTACATAGTGTATAAATAACCAATGTACACAGTCAAATAAAAACTAATAAAGATGCTTATATAGATGTAAATATTTACATTTTGTCACAATAAAAGGATGATAAATAATTGCACATATCAAACAAATTCATAGGTATAAACATGATGGTGACATTTCTATAGAAATCTATAAGAAAATTTGAAATGCCCTCACGTTTCTAAGAAAATTTAACAAACCAAGAAAATAACATATTTTTGCTAATATGTATAACATTATTTCATATATGCACCACATGCTATTTTTCTTTCTTAAATTTTGCAATAAGATTTTGATAAGCGTAAGCATATACTAAGGCACTCTCAAGTCCAGAAAAACTTAACATAAAAAAGTTAATATAAAATTCATGATATTGTATCTGATGGTTTTTCTATCAATTTCAAGTGTTATAATATTTTTCATGATATTTCATATACATCATATTTACCATAATTTAGATTCATGTAATAGATCCCAAATAATTTGTTTATGTTTTCATTATTATCGTTGAATCATATTTATCAACATGTGCATGTTACTTTATCATAAAGTATATCTAATTTTCATGTATCATGTTAGTTTCCCATTTTTTTTCTCCTTTGAGAAAAGTGGGAGGTGTTTTACCAACCAATATTATTAACTTGTATACAAAATTTACAGTAGTAATATATCATGGTAGTATGTAGCAAGAGGCATGGAGCAAAACATAAAAACATGTACAATGTTTGAATTAAAATTTGATAAAACAAAATAACTGAAGAAACCAAATAAAACGTGTACAATGTTTGCATTAATATTTGATAATATAAAATAATGTGTAACCACATTATTTCTTGATCAACCTTTGCGGATGCATGAACAGTTTTCTCTTGTTGATGTATGTCACGAGGTTAAATATGCTTGTATCTCTAAATACATTAGCAGCTTTAGATGGAAGAAATGCATGTTTTATCTATTAAAGATGTATTGGCAATGTAGGAAGAGATGATAGAAGTATAGCAATTAACAATTAGAAAATCCACAATACTGCATCAACTTTCTTCCATGTTTGAGATTAGGTCCAAAAATTATGTAGAATTATGTCAACACGTCCAAAAAATAAAAAACTTTGTTATTCAACCACCAAATAGTATAACATGTTTTCACGCAAATTGAATAAATCAAATGCCAAAAAAGATAAATTGAAGAAAAGTCAACAAAGTCAAGAAATAAATCAAATCCAAATCAAGTGGCAAAATAATTGAACAAAGGCTTAGTTCATGGACGCAAGTTATGTTTTCATGCTGTAGTAATATCATAGGACAAGGACCTAAAATAAAGTTATGTTTTCATGCTGTAGTGATATTATAAGACAAGGAACTAAAACAAAACTATCAGTAATTCAAGAATCTTTCGTTATCATACTTGTGAGAGTTGTGTTAACTGATTTGGTAATATAATATCAGTTGAAAGAACTATTTGAATTTGATTTAGAAGTAACATTACAGTAAAAGAAGTCCACCAATAATGTCTTCATGTAATACTAAGGTTTAAAGTCTACAATCATGCCACTGGTGACAATATTTAGTCATTGTCACATGATTACACTACTACCTAAACCATAATAATAAAATTTAAATTTAAATATAAAAATAATTAAGCAAGGATAAACACAAGATACAACGACTTTAACCTAACCATAATATCTCACCCACAACGAATCAAGAAAATATTTTTTCAATAAAACCAAATCCAAAAAGTTAATGTACAACATCATCATGATTTTTAATATAAAAAAAAAGATGAACTAAAAATGATTGATATAATAAATGAATATTAATTATCCAATGGAGAAAGAACCAATTCCATAACTTTAGCTTTATGAAAACAATAATAATAAAATTAAATAAACCTCAACAAATTTGCTCCGAACCTTATTCTTCTCAGGTCCTACCTTCGAAAGGGGCCAGGAGCGAAGCCAACTCTGACATATTTGGCGAACCTCTTTTGAGGGGCTCATGGAACTAATGACTTTTGCCAGATCCTTCCCTACAGCCCAAACTCTTTTAAGATCCAAGAGAACACCTCCCGGGTGGTTGATTTTAGCATTGAGGTGTTCAATGGTGCCGAGGAGGAACGGAGAACGAGTTTATATGATAAGTTTTTTTTTTTAAAGTTATTTGTCACATCTCAGATTTATAAAATATAATAAATTATTATTTTATTATTTATAATTTATAAAATATTTTTTTATTCTTGAATTTAAATCATTATCTTTATAATAATAAATATTTTATTAACTATTTTTTTTTAGGATCATAAGTCTCTTTCGCCCAAGAATTACTTTGAAAATAAATATAAGATAAAAACATATCAGTAACCATGTTGGTGAAACCTTTAAAAAATCATAAAATAATATTAAATATTCATGAAATATATATAAATATTAATAATTTAATAAAAATAATAATATATCGATTCATCATAAAACTTATATATTAAAAAAATAATGATAATTTCTTACGTAATAAACAAAGTTATGCATCAGTCACTTGCAACACATACATAATAATTGTTAGAAAATAAATAGATAAACAAGTTATAGAAGTAGTTGATTGTTATTAACAAATCCTCCTTCCTTCCTCTCTCATCTACTTATCATGCCCCCGCAAGATAGTGCTCCGATCAAGGAGGCTAATCTTGGACTGATGTAATGCAAAAAGTTTACGAGCTAGAGGTTTCGTAAATGAGTCGGTCAATTGATCAGCCGTATGAACATGAGAAACACGAAGTTGACAGCGGATAACTTGATCGCGTACAAAGTGGAAATCGATAGTAATATGTTTCATGCGGGAGTGGAATACCGGATTAGCGCACAGATAGGTAGCTCCAATGTTATCACAATATATTGTAGGGGTGGAATCGATGTTGAGTTCCTGGAGTAGATTCGTGATCCAATTGAGTTCTGTAGTGGTAGCAGCAATGGCACGGTATTCAGCTTCAGTTGTAGACCGAGCGACTGTCTTTTGCTTCTTAGAATTCCAGCTGATTGGATGAGCACCAAGGAAGATAATATACCATGATGTGGATGTTCTATCATCAAGGTTACCTGCCCAATCAGTATCGGCAAAGGCATGAAGACAAAGTGGAGAGTGTTTACGAAAAAAAGAGTCCATGATTTAAGGTCCCTTTAAGATATCGTAGAAGTCTCTTGACCGCAGACCAGTGTAGAGTAGATGGTTGATGCATAAACTGTGATAATTTATTGACAGCAAATGAGATGTCTGGACGCGTGAGAGCTAAGTATTGTAAAGAGCCAACAACTTGGCGGTATTAAGTGGGTTCTGTAGCAGGACTTCCATCCGATAATTTGAGAGAACCACTAGTAGAGATGGGGGTTGTAACTGCATTTGCATCCTGCATGTTTGTCTTTAATAACAAATCTTGAATGTACTTGCGTTGTGATAAAAGGAGACCGGAAGATGTGAAGGTAGCTTCGACGCCCAGAAAGTAGCTCAAGGGTCCGAGATCCTTAAGCGAGAATCGAGCTGCCAGCTGTTTGATGAACGCTTGGATGCTGATGGGATTGTTGCCTGTGACAATAATATCATCCACATATACTAGAATATACATTGTGTTTCCATGATAATGTCGCAGAAACAACGAAGTGTCAGATTTGGAGTTAAGAAAGCCGACAGAAATAAAAAATGAGCTAAGTTCAGTGTACCAAGCTCTCGAAGCCTGACGAAGTCCATAAATGGCTTTTCGAAGTTTGCAAACATGTTATGGATACTGAGGATGAGTAAAACCGGGGGGTTGTTGCATAAAAACATCTTCGGATAGAGATCCCTATAGAAATGCATTATTAACATCCAATTGTCGTAATTGCTAGCCTTTAGTGGTAGCCAGACTCAAGATGAGCCGGATTGTAGTGGGTTTAACAACAGGACTAAACGTCTCAGTGAAATCAACCCCAGGTCGTTGATGAAACCCTTTGGCGACCAAGCGTGCCTTATATCGGGCAACAGAGCCATCTGGGTTCTGCTTAATTCTAAAGACCCACTTACACCCGATGATGTTTTGTGAAGGATGGAAAGGAATGAGATCCCACGTTGAATTATGGAGGAGGGCATTATATTCCTCACTCACGGTAGTACGCCAATATGGAGATTTTTGGGCTTGAGTAAAGGTGGTGGGTTCAACGTTGGGGGATGAGGAATTCATGATAGCTTGAAGGTTAAGTACCTGACGAGGTTTAAAAATACCATGCTTAGAGCGAGTGGTCATAGGATGATTAGAGATGACAGGATTGGGAGGTGATGTTGGGTGAGGATCTGTGGCATAAGTTGTTGGGAAATCATTTGGGGGCGACATCATATGCACAGCGGAAGAACAAGAAAACAAAATCCCCGATTCCCAAAAAGATGTTCGTCGTCGTGCGAAGATTGGTGCGCAAAAATCCGCAAAACACAAAACTGCGTATAGAGATTGTGTTACCTAGGGAGATCGTATATCCCTGTTTCCTTGCAGATCCTTAGGAGAGGTTGAAGGAGGTCAAGCGTCCTCCTCTCTAGCGGTGATCCACACAGTAGGGTTGCGACGACGCTCCTCAAAACTCCAGGCCTACTCTGAGGTGGAGAGGGAGAGGAGAATAGGAAAGGCAAGCAAAGACTCTAGCCTATGAGGCTGTGAATCCCTCCTATTTATAGAGATCCCGTGTCAAACCCTAATGGGTCCTTCCCTAGTGGGTATTGGATCTGCATCCAATAAGACAAGGGCTCCGTCGGATATCTCATATCCGAACCTCTACTCATCGCAATGCCTGCCATATGTGTGTGACCCTCTAGGCCCAATATCGAGCTGGCCGTGAGTCATACCTGTCAGAACTCCTTCTAACTCAGTGAATTATTATCTCTGTAATAATTCACTCGACTCATCGACTACGGACGTACTAGGCCACTACGCCGTAGTCCCCAGACGATACAGGGGAATCCAATCCATTGGACCTGTCTGTCCTCAGTTACCATGTACCTTTAGTCCCTCATCCATCTAATATCCCAGAGACCGTATATCGAGCATGGTGCTGTCAGACCCATACGGTTTCTACTCGAGTCTTGCTCTAATCGGATTCTCCCGGAGAACTCTTTCTCTCTCAACCCGAATGACCCTGGCCAGGGATTTGTCTGAGCAAGAACACATAGGATATTCCTCTCATGACGCCGAGAGTGGATGATCCTCTATTGACACTCAATAGCCCTCGTAAGGTCGACTACCACTCCCAATGACCAGCTGTACTAGATCTGGGGACAGTCAAACCTATAAGTCTGGTATCAAAGAGTGGAGCACTCATACAGGACATCCTTGGTGTCTCAAGTCTAAGGACCAAATACACCACTAGGACTACGGAATCGTTGTCTGACAATAAGGCATCATCAACCATCCAGCATTCCGTAAGCGGATCAATCAGTGAACTCATTCTCCAATGAGCACCTGTACTGTATCCCTAGTGTCCCTACACGAGCAGCTATGAGACCAGCTGTATCCATCATATGGACGGGTATACAGCACACCAGTCTATCCGGTTATCACGATGTCCCTCTCGAGTAACCTATGACCGGGATTATTTAGGATATGTGTTTAAAGGTAAATCGATCTCATTATCGTGATTTCATCACGATCCGATTCCCATTGCACAAATCCAAGGACATCACAATATATATATGCATTTATGCAATAGTTATAAAGTGATATACGCCAAAATATAATAAGCAAAAAGATTATGTATCAAGTCACACGTGCCATCACTCACGTGATTGGCTTGCTGGGCACCTATGACTAGCAATCTCCCACTTGACCTAAAGCCAATCACCTATGTGTCTGATCCCCATCAGACCCCTGTGACGCTCAAAGACAATCTGAGACAACGGCTTTGTCAGTGGATCTGCAATGTTATCTTCGGATGGAACTCTTTCCACTGCTACATCTCCTCGGGTTACGATCTCTCTTATGAGCTGGAACCTCCTCAGAACACTTCTGATGAGACCCAGGTTCCCTTATTTGAGTAATCACCCCATAGTTGTCGCAATATAAGGAAGTCGACTTGTCGCTATCTGTATCGACTCCCAAATCTGTGATGAACTTCTTCACCAAGACTCCCTCCTCTGCTGCATCTAATGCGGCAATGTACTCCGCCTCTATGGTCGAGTCAACAGTGGTATCTTGCTTGGAACTCTTCCAGCACACTGCTCCTCCATTCAAGGTGTACACATACCCTGAATTCGACTTGCTATCATCGACATCAGACTGAAAACTTGAGTCAGTGAAGCCTTCAACCTTAAGGCTATTACCTCCATATACTAGTAAAAGATCCTTAGTCCTTCTCAAGTACTTAAGGATACACTTTACTGCTTTCCAGTGCTCCAAGCCTGGATCCGCTTGATACCTGCTCGTGACACTCAGAGCATGCGCTATATCAGGCCTAGTACATAGCATGGCATACATGATAGACCCTATTGCTGAGGCATAAGGTATCATATTCATGTTTGCCCTTTGGAATTTTCCATGCCAAACCTTTTGATAATGGTTTCTATGTACCTGGACTGGGACAAGCCAAGCATCCTCTTGGATCTATCTCTATAGATTCTAATCCCCAAGATATAGGATGCTTCCCCTAAGTCCTTTATGGAGAAGTGTCTAGATAACCAAGTCTTTACTGTGGATAGCATTCCTACGTCATTCCTAATGATGAGGATGTCATCCACATATAACACCAAAAAGGTGATAGCGCTCCCACTTACCTTCCTGTACACACAAGGCTCATCTTCGTTCTTAACGAAGTCATAAGATCTGATCAAATCTTATGTTCCAACTTCGGGAAGCTTGCTTTAGTCCATAAATGGATTTAAGCAATCTACACACTTTATCTGGGCAGTTCTTGGACACGAATCCCTCAGGTTACATCATATACACCTCCTCCTCGAGGTTCCCATTGAGGAATGCAGTTTTCACATCCATCTGCCAGATCTCATAATCATAGTGTGCTGCAATAGCCAATAGAATTCTGATGGATTTTAGCATTGCTACGGGTGAGAAGGTTTCGTCGTAGTCAACACCTTGCCTTTGACGATACCCTTTAGCCACTAGCCTTGCTTTATAGGTCTCTACCTTTCCATCTACTCCGATCTTTTTCTTAAAGATCCATTTGCAACCGATGGGTACAATACCTTCGGGCGCATCAACTAGGTTCCAAGCTTTATTGGAGTACATAGAATCCATCTCAGAATTCATGGCTTCTTGCCACTTCCCGGAGCCTATACTCATAATAGCCTCCTCGTAGGTCTGAGGATCAATATCCTCAACATCCTCTCCTCTAATATGTCCCACATATCTCTCAGGAGGATGGGATACTCTATCAGACCTGCGTAAAGTTGATACTTGTGTATTAAGTACCTGAACAGACTCGGGCTGTAGAGTGGTGCTTGAGCTTGGTTCTCCAACCTCGCTCAATTCTATCATTCTCCCACTGTCTCCGCCAAGAATGTGTTCCTTCTCAAGGAACACTGCTCTCTTAGCTACAAAGACCTTTTGGTCCTCGAGATGATAGAAGTAATATCCACAAGTTTCCTTGGGGTATCCCACAAATATGCATCGCTCTGTCCTTGATTCTAACTTATCGGGGTTGTGTCTTTTAACGTGGGCTGGGCAGCCCCAAATCTTAACAACCTTAAGATCAGGCTTCTTCCCTTTCCATATCTCATATGGTGTAGACATTACCGACTTAGTTGGAACTCTGTTCAGAAGGTAAGCTGCGGTTTCTAGGGTATATCCCCAGAATGAGATGGGTAGGTCAGCGAAACTCATCATGGACCGTACCATATCTAATAAAGTACGATTTCTCCTTTCAGAGACACCATTGAGCTGAGGTGTGTAAGGAGGTGTCCATTGGGATAATATCCCATGGTCCTTGAGGAACTGAGTAAACTCTGTACTTAAGTACTCACCTCCTCGATCTGATCGAAGAGTTTTGATACTCTTTCCAGTCTGGTTCTCCACCTCATTCTTATACTTTCTGAATTTCTCAAAGGCCTCAGACTTGTACTTCATTAAGTACACATATCCAGACCTTGAGAAATCATCAGTAAATGTAATGAAGTAGGAGTAACCTCCAATGGCATGAGTTGACATGGATCCACATACATCACTATGTATGAGTTCCAACAACTCAGTGGCTCTCTCTCCAGTTCCACTAAATGGAGAGTTGGTCAATTTTCCACGAATGCAAGGCTCACAAGTTGCATAAGACACATAGTCGAATGGATCTAGATATCTATCATTTCGTAACTTTTGAATCCTTCTTTCATGGATGTGACCTAGCCTACAATGCCACAGGTATGCACTGTTCAACTCATCTCGTTTCCTTTTGGACAAAATTTACATTCATGATATGTGGAGTGGTGTCTAACATAAATAAACCATTATGCAATGTTCCTTTTATGATGATCTTATCATCTAATAATATCAAACAACCATTGTTCTCAAAAACAAATTTATATCCATTAACTGTTAAACATGAAATGGAGATAATATTTTTGATAATAGAAGGAACAAAATAACATGCATCTAATGCAATAAAAGCTCCACTAGGCAGATGTAGGGCGACCTCGCCAATAGCTAATACAGCAACTTTTGCTCCATTACCCATCTTGAGGTCCATCTCGCCTCTCTCTAGTCTCCTAGGCCTTGCTAGAACCTGCAACGAATTGCATATATGATAAGCACTACCGGTATCCAATACCCATGTGTTATCATAAGATTCTAACAAATGGAGACTGATCATGAATGTACCTGAAGCTTCATCAAGCTTTTGTTTCGCCCTTTCTGCAAGGTACTCTTTGCAGTTTCTCTTCTAATGCCCATCTTTACCACAGTGGAAGCACTGGCCTTTGTCCTTTGCTGGGTCTTTCTTAGCAACCTTTGCTTTACCTTGTTTGCCCTTGCCCTTTCCCTTCTTAAGGGACATTTCTGCTTTCCTTTTCTTTCTGGTCTCACCAGTGTAGAGAACTGGCTTCTCTTTCTTAATAGTACTCTCTGCCTCCCTCAACATATTGAGGAGCTCTGGGAGAGTCACCTCAAGCTTGTTCATATTAAATGTCCACACACAAGTTATCCTCTAGGACCATTCCTAGACCTGTGAGTTTCTCTATCCACTCAATCATCTTTAGGACATGGTTCTGAACCGGTGTCCCCTCAGTCATCCTAGCGCGGAAAAGGCTCTTGGATATCTCATATCGTTGAGTCCTTCCCTGTTCCTCAAACAATTTGCGGACATGTAGGAGAATGGATCTGGCATCCATCTTTTCATGTTGTCTCTGTAACTCAGGAGTCATAGAGCCCAACATATAGCACTGAGCAAGAGTGGAGTCATCAATGTACTTCACGTAGCGAGCGATCTCATCCTCGCTTGCCCCTTCTTCGGGCGTAGGCATCACTGTATCAAGGACGTACACGATTTTCTCCGCTGTGAGAACCATTCTCAAGTTACGGAGCCAATCCGTATAATTTGGACCAGTGAGGCGGTTGACATCAAGTATGCCACGTAAGGGATTTGAAAGCGACATTTTCTGAAAATAAAGATGCAGCAGAAATGAATAACATGCAGATTTTGCAAGAAATAAACTATCAAGATATGGACTTCTATCTTAATATGCTCCCACTATTTTACTATCGAGTCGCGCGACACCCTCAGCACGTGAAACGGAAGTCTCCGGCAGACTTCTAGTGGGGATCAGGATCCAATCAGCGTCTTAGTGTAACCTCGAGGGACTCGACCAATCACACTAAGCATAAAAGGTAGGCAACTCTTGCCGATCACAACTCCTTGTGATTCCCGTCCTGTTCGGCCTCCGAATCACCATGGCCTCGAGGGACTCGACCAACCATGATGCTCGGTTAAGTCAACACCTTCGTTACAAGATGAGTCTGATTTGATGATATACCCTCGAGGGACTCGACCAAGCATACCATGCCCTCAGGTCACCGGTGACATCTCTATGTCGTAAGCAAGATAGCGAATCGCGATATAGGTGAGTCTCGAGGGACTCGACCAACTCAACCTACACCGGGAATCGGTTCCTACTCATAACGATGGAAGGCCACGTGGGTCAATCTAATTGCCTCACGTTTACCGACTTAATATTATCGAGAGATGTTTCTATGATTTGGTCTCCTAATATGACATGTCACACATATATTTAATTAATATATATCTACATCACATGCAAATATATATACATATCTAGTATGTGTATAAGCAATCACACAAGATGATCATGGACCACAACCTAATATGATTAGGCCCGAGCCAGTAGGCCTAATCACTCACATCAAGATCTATGTGTGCAACGGCGCATCTCCATGCCCTGTGATCTTCCATCTCGTCCTCGTCGGTTCCGTCGACATCTTGATGCATCTCCATGCATCACGATCGTCCGTCTCGTGGGTCCCGCTATCGCATCCACGCTCCCGCTGCGCCTCCTCATGTGATTACAACTTAATCATAGGCACGCAGGCCCGACAATAATCGAGAAATATAATGGAGGTTCGCAGACCTCAATAATAATAATCACAAGTACACACATCACACGGTCCATGATCATCCGTCCACACATCATACATCACATGTATAAATAATCATCATCATGTAGGACTACTAGATAATAATAAAAAAATAATAATCAACTAAACCTTTTAATTAATTAATATTTTTCTAAAATCAGGGACATGTAGGGATTTTCTCAATTCCTAAGGGTATTTTCGTAATTTGGACAAAAGACAGAAACTGGAATTTCTCAAATTCCGAGGGGCAAAACTATCTTTTTCCTAGAAAACCCTAATTCCCTCTTTCTGCTGCCGTTGCCGCCGCCGCCACCCTGCTGGCGGCGGCCTGTGCGGCGGGGCGAGGGCGCTGCCCTCGCTTGCAGGCGGTACACTCGCTGGCGGCGCTGCCGCTGTAGGTGGGCTCCCCTTTCGGGCGTCGCTGCCTCCGCAGGCGGTGCTGTCCCGCCGGGCGGCCGCCCCTGTGGGGGGGGGTTTCGCCCGCGGGAGCAGCGGCGGCAGGCGTCGCGCGTCGCTGCCCTGCGGCGGCAGGCGCCGCTGCCCGTGGGTTGCCAGCCCCGCCGGCAGCAAGCCTGCTGCAAGCAGGCCGCCGGCCGACTGCTGCAGACGCAGCCCCTGCACTGCCCGCCTTCGGCTGTGCTGCACGCACGCAGATCGAGGGCAGCAACTGTTGCTGCCCTTTCTCGCTTTTGCGTCAACGATTTTGACGTCAAAATTCTTCCTAAACACAATACACGCAGTTCAAAACCAATCATTCACACGAACAACCTGGCTCTGATACCACTGTTGGGAAATCATTTGGGGGCGACATCATATGCACAGCGGAAGAACAAGAAAACAAAATCCCCGATTCCCAAAAAGATGTTCG
The DNA here is from genome assembly GCF_036884655.1 of Musa acuminata AAA Group. NCBI lineage: Eukaryota > Viridiplantae > Streptophyta > Magnoliopsida > Zingiberales > Musaceae > Musa > Musa acuminata. The sequence goes on along the minus strand of NC_088336.1, from coordinate 4,704,981 downwards.
TCGTCGTGCGAAGATTGGTGTGCAAAAATCCGCAAAACACAAAACTGCGTATAGAGATTGTGTTACCTAGGGAGATCGTATATCCCTGTTTCCTTGCAGATCCTTAGGAGAGGTTGAAGGAGGTCAAGTTTCCTCCTCTCTAGCGGTGATCCACACAGCAGGGTTGCGACGACGCTCCTCAAAACTCCAGGCCTACTCTGAGGTGGAGAGGGAGAGGAGAATAGGAAAGGCAAGCAAAGACTCTAGCCTATGAGGCTGTGAATCCCTCCTATTTATAGAGATCCCGTGTCAAACCCTAATGGGTACTTCCCTAGTGGGTATTGGATCTGCATCCAATAAGACAAGGGCTCCGTCGGATATCTCATATCCGAACCTCTACTCATCGCAATGCCTGCCATATGTGTGTGACCCTCTAGGCCCAATATCGAGCTGGCCGTGAGTCATACCTGTCAGAACTCCTTCTAACTCAGTGAATTATTATCTCTATAATAATTCACTCGACTCATCGACTACGGACGTACTAGGCCACTACGCCGTAGTCCCCAGACGATACAGGGGAATCCAATCCATTGGACCTGTCTGTCCTCAGTTACCATGTACCTATAGTCCCTCATCCATCTAATATCCCAGAGACCGTATATCGAGCATGGTGCTGTCAGACCCATACGGTTTCTACTCGAGTCTCGCTCTAATCGGATTCTCCCGGAGAACTCTTTCTCTCTCAACCCGAATGACCCTGGCCAGGGATTTGTCTGAGCAAGAACACATAGGATATAGTTGTCGCAATATAAGGAAGTCGACTTGTCGCTATCTGTATCGACTCCCAAATCTGTGATGAACTTCTTCACCCAGACTCCCTCCTTTGCTGCATCTGATGCAGCAATGTACTCCGCCTCTGTGGTCGAGTCAGCAGTGGTATCTTGCTTGGAACTCTTCCAGCACACTGCTCCTCCATTCAAGATGTACACATACCCTGAATTCCACTTGCTATCATCGACATCAGACTGAAAACTTGAGTCAGTGAAGCCTTCAACCTTAAGGCTATTACCTCCATATACTAGTAAAAGATCCTTAGTCCTTCTCAAGTACTTAAGGATACACTTTACTGCTTTCCAGTGCTCCAAGCCTGGATCCGCCTGATACCTGCTCGTGACACTCAGAGCATGCGCTATATCAGGCCTAGTACATAGCATGGCATACATGATATACCATATTGCTGAGTCATAAGGTATCATATCCATGTTCGCCCTTTCTTAGAATTTTCAATGCCAAACATTTTGACAATGGTTTCTATGTACCTGGACTGGGACAAGCCAAGCATCCTCTTGGATCTATCTCTATAGATTCTAATCCCCAAGATATAGGATGCTTCCCCTAAGTCTTTTATGGAGAAGTGTCTAGATAACCAAGTCTTTACTGTGGATAGCATTCCTACATCATTCCCAATGATGAGGATGTCATCCACATATAACACCAAAAAGGTGATAGCGCTCCCACTTACCTTCCTATACACACAAGGCTCATCTTCGTTCTTAACGAAGTCATAAGATCTGATTGCCTCATCAAATCTTATGTTCTAACTTTGGGAAGCTTGCTTTAGTCTATAAATGGATCTAAGCAACCTATACACCTTATCTGGGCAGTTCTTGGACACGAATCCCTCAGGTTGCATCATATATACCTCCTCCTCGAGGTTCCCATTGAGGAATGTGGTTTTCACATCCATCTGCCAGATTTCATAATCATAGTGTGCTGCAATAGCTAATAGAATTCTGATGGATTTTAGCATTGCTACGGGTGAGAAGGTTTCGTCGTAGTCAACACATTGCCTTTGACGATACCCCTTAGCCACTAGCCTTGCTTTATAGGTCTCTACCTTTCCATCTACTCCGATCTTTTTCTTAAAGATCCATTTGCAACCGATGGGTACAATACCTTCGGGCGCATCAACTAGGTTCCAAACCTTATTGGAGTACATAGAATCCATCTCAGAATTCATGGCTTCTTGCCACTTCCCGGAGTCTATACTCATAATAGCCTCCTCGTAGGTCTGAGGATCAATATCCTCAGCATCCTCCCCTCTAATATGTCCCACATATGTCTCAGGAGGATGAGATACTCTATCAGACCTGCGTAAAGTTGAAACTTGTGTATTAGGTACCTGAACAGACTTAGGCTGTAGAGTGGTGCTTGAGCTTGGTTCTCTAACTTCGCTCAACTCTATCATTCTCCCACTGTCTCCGCCAAGAATGTGTTCCTTCTCAAGGAACACTGCTTGCTTAGCTACAAAGACCTTTTTGTCCTCGAGATGATAGAAATAATACCCACAAGTTTCCTTGGGGTATCCCACATATATGCATCGCTCTGTCCTTGATTCTAACTTATCGGGGTTGTGTCTTTTAACGTGGGCAGGGCAGCCCCAAATCTTAACAACCTTAAGATCAGGCTTTTTCCCATTCCATATCTCATATGGTGTAGACACTACCGACTTAGTTGGAACTCTGTTCAGAAGGTAAGCTGCGGTCTCTAGGGCATATCCCTAGAATGAGATGGGTAAGTCAGCGAAACTCATCATGGACCGTACCATATCTAATAGCGTACGATTCCTCCTTCCAAAGACACCATTGAGCTAAGGTGTATAAGGAGGTGTCCATTGGGATAATATCCCATGGTCCTTGAGGAACTGAGTAAACTCTGTACTTAAGTACTCACATCCTCGATCTGATCGAAGAGTTTTGATACTCTTTCCAGTCTGGTTCTCCACCTCATTCTTATACTTTCTGAATTTCTCAAAGGCCTCGGACTTGTACTTCATTAAGTACACATATCCAGACCTTGAGAAATCATCAGTAAATGTAATGAAGTAGGAGTAACCTCCAATGGCATGAGTTGACATGGGTCCACATACATCACTATGTATGAGTTCCAACAACTCAGTGGCTCTCTCTCCAGTTCCACTAAATGGAGAGTTGGTCAATTTTCCACGAATGCAAGGCTCACAAGTTGCATAAGACATATAGTCAAATGGATCTAGATATCCATAATTTAGCAACTTTTGAATCCTTCTTTCATTGATGTGACCTAGCCTACAATGCCACAGGTATGCACTGTTCAACTCATCTCGTTTCCTTTTGGACACATTTACATTCATGATATGTGGAGTGGTGTCTAACATAAATAAACCATTATACAATGTTCTTTTCGTGATGATCTTATCATCTAATAATATCGAACAACCATTGTTCTCAAAAATAAATTTATATCCACTAACTGTTAAGCATGAAATGGAGATAATGTTTTTGATAATAGAAGGAACAAAATAACATGCATCTAATGCAATAAAAGCTCCACTAGGCAGATGTAGGGCGACCTCGCCAACAGCTAATACAACAACTTTTGCTCCATTACCCATCTTGAGGTCCATCTCGCCTCTCTCTAGTCTCCTAGGCCTTGCCAGAACCTGGAACGAATTGCATATATGATAAGCACTACCGGTATCCAATACCCATGTGTTATCATAAGAGTCTGACAAATGGAGACTGATCATGAATGTACCTGAAGCTTCATCAAGCTTTTGTTTCGCCCTTTCTGCAAGGTACTCTTTGCAGTTTCTCTTCCAATGCCCATCTTTACCACAGTGGAAGCACTGGCCTTTGTCCTTTGCTGGGTCTTTCTTAGCAACCTTTGCTTTACCTTGTTTGCCCTTGCCCTTTCCCTTCTTAAGGGACCTTTCTGCTTTCCTTTTCTTTCTGGTCTCACCAGTGTAGAGAACTAGCTTCTCTTTCTTAATAGTACTCTCTACCTCTCTCAACATATTGAGGAGCTCTGGGAGAGTCACCTCAAGCTTGTTCATATTAAAATTCATTATGAACTGTGAAAAGGAATCTGGTAGGGACTGAAGCACAATGTCCACACACAAGTTATCCTCTAGGACCATTCCTAGACCTGTGAGTTTCTCTATCCACTCAATCATCTTTAGGACATGGTTCTGAACCGGTGTCCCCTCAGTCATCCTAGCGTGGAAAAGGCTCTTGGATATCTCATATCGTTGAGTCCTTCCCTGTTCCTCAAACAATTTGCGGACATGTAGGAGAATGGATCTGGCATCCATCTTTTCATGTTGTCTCTGTAACTCAGGAGTCATAGAGCCCAACATATAGCACTGAGCAAGAGTGGAGTCATCAATGTACTTCACGTAGCGAGCGATCTCATCCTCGCTTGCCCCTTCTTCGGGCGTAGGCATCACTGTATCAAGGACGTACACGATTTTCTCCGTTGTGAGGACCATTCTTAAGTTACGGAGCCAATCCGTATAATTTGGACCAGTGAGGCGGTTGACATCAAGTATGCCACGTTAGGGATTTGAAAGTGACATTTTCTAAAAATAAAGATGCAGCAGAAATGAATAACATGCAGATTTTGCAAGAAATAAACTATCAAGATATGGACTTCTATCTTAATATGCTCCCACTATTTTACTATCGAGTCACGCGACACCCTCAGCACGTGAAACGGAAGTCTCCGGCAGACTTCTAGTGGGGATCAGGATCCAATCAGTGTCTTAGTGTAACCTCGAGGGACTCGACCAATCACACTAAGCCTAAAAGGTAGGCAACTCTTGCCGATCACAACTCCTTGTGATTCCCGTCCTGTTCGGCCTCCGAATCACCATGGCCTTGAGGGACTCGACCAACCATGATGCTCGGTTAAGTCAACACCTTCGTTACAAGATGAGTCTGATTTGATGATATACCCTCGAGGGACTCGACCAAGCATACCATGTCCTCAGGTCACCGGTGACATCTCTATGTCGTAAGCAAGATAGCGATTCGCGATATAGGTGAGTCTCGAGGGACTCGACCAACTCAACATACACCGGGATTCGATTCCTACTCATAATGATGGAAGGCCACGTGGGTCAATCTAAATGCCTCACGTTTACCGACTTAATATTATCGAGAGATGTTTCTATAATTTGGTCTCCTAATATGACATGTCACACATATACATATTTAATATATATCTACATCGTATGCAAATATATATACATATCTAGTATGTGTATAAGCAATCACACCAAATGATCATGGACCACAACCTAATATGATTAGGCCCGAGCCAGTAGGCCTAATCACTCACATCAAGATCTATGTGTGCAACGGTGCATCTCCATGCCCTGTGATCGTCCATCTCGTCCTCATCGGTTTCGTCGACATCTTGATGCATCTCCATATATCACGATCGTCCGTCTCGTGGGTCTCGCTATCGCATCCACGCTCCCGCTGCGCCTCCTCATGTGATTACAACTTAATCATAGGCACGCAGGCCCGACAATAAACGAGAAATATAATGAAGGTTCTTTGACCTCAATAATAATAATCACAAGTACACACATCACACGGTCCATGATCATCCGTCCACACATCATATATCACATATATAAATAATCATCATAATGTAGGACTACTAGATAATAATAAAATAATAATCAACTAAACCTTTTAATTAATTAATATGTTTCTGAAATCAGGGACATTAGGGAATTTCTCAATTCCTAAGGGTATTTTCGTAATTTGGAAAAAAGACAGAAACTGGAATTTCTCAAATTTCGAGGGGCAAAACTGTCTTTTTCCCAGAAAACCCTAATGCCCTTTCCTCCTTTCGCTGCTGCCGCCGCCGCCACCCTGCCGGCGGCGGCCTGTGCGGCGGGGCGAGGGCACTGCCCTCGCCTGCATGCGGCACGCCCGCTGGCGGCGATGCCGCTGCGGGTGGGCTCCCCCTTCGGGCGCCGCTGCCTCCGCATGCGGTGCTGTACCGCCGGGCGGCCGCCCCTGTGGGGGGGGTTTCGCCCGCGGGAGCAGCGGCGGCAGGCGTCGCGCGTCGCTGCCCTGCGTTGTCTGGCGCCGCTTCCTTTCGGCAGCAGGCGCCGCTGCCCTGCGGCGCCTCTGCCCGTGGGTTGCCAGCCCCGCCGGCAGCTAGCCTGCTGCAAGCAAGCCGCCGGCCGGCTGTTGCAGACGCAGCCCCTACGCTGCCCTCCTTCGGCTGCGCTTCACGCACGCAGATCGAGGGCAGCAACTGTTGCTGCCCTTTCTCGCTAAACACAATACACGCAGTTCAAAACCAATCATTCGCACGAACAACCTGGCTCTGATACCACTGTTGGGAAATCATTGGGGGGCGACATCATATGCGCAGCGGAAGAACAAGAAAACAAAAATCCCCGATTCCCAAAAAGATGTTCGTCGTCGTGCGAAGATTGGTGCGCAAAAATCCGCAAAACACAAAACTGCGTATAGAGATTGTGTTACCTAGGGAGATCGTATATCCCTGTTTCCTTGCAGATCCTTAGGAGAGGGTGAAGGAGGTCAAGCGTCCTCCTCTCTAGCGGTGATCCACACAGCAGGGTTGCGACGACGCTCCTCAAAACTCCAGGCCTACTCTGAGGTGGAGAGGGAGAGGAGAATAGGAAAGGCAAGCAAAGACTCTAGCCTATGAGGCTGTGAATCCCTCCTATTTATAGAGATCCCGTGTCAAACCCTAATGGGTCCTTCCCTAGTGGGTATTGGATCTGCATCCAATAAGACAAGGGCTCTGTCGGATATCTCATATCGGAACCTCTACTCATCGCAATGCCTACCATATGTGTGTGACCCTCTAGGCCCAATATCGAGCTGGCCGTGGGTCATACCTGTCAGAACTCCTTCTAACTCAGTGAATTATTATCTCTGTAATAATTCACTCGACTTATCGACTACGGACGTACTAGACCACTACGCCGTAGTCCCCAGACGATACAGGGGAATCCAATCCATTGGACCTGTCTGTCCTCAGTTACCATGTACCTATAGTCCCTCATCCATCTAATATCCCAAAGACCGTATATCGAGCATGGTGCTGTCAGACCCATACGGTTTCTACTCGAGTCTCGCTCTAATCGGATTCTCCCGGAGAACTCTTTCTCTCTCAACCCGAATGACCCTGGCCAGGGATTTGTGTGAGCAAGAACACATTGGATATTCCTCTCATGACGCCGAGAGTGGATGATCCTCTATTGACACTCAATAGCCCTCGTAAGGTCGACTACCACTCCCAATGACCAACTGTACTAGATCTGGGGACAGCCAACCCTATAAGTCTGGTATCAAAGAGTGGAGCACTCATACAGGACATCCGTGGTGTCTCAAGTCTAAGGACCAAATACACCACTAGGACTACGTAATCGCTGTCTGACAATAAGGCATCATCAACCATCCAACATTCCGTAAGTGGATCAATCAGTGAACTCATTCTCCAATGAGCACCTGTACTGTATCCCTAGTGTCCCTACACGAGCAGCTATGAGACCAGCTGCATCTATCATATGGATGGGTATACAGCACACCAGTCTATCCGGTTATCACGATGTCCCTCTCGAGTAACCTATGACCAGGATTATTTAGGATATGTGTTTAAAGGTGAATCGATCTCATTATCGTGATCTCATCATGATCCGATTCCCATTGCACAAATCCAAGGACATCACAATATATGTATGCATTTATGCAATAGTTATAAAGTGATATACGCTAAAATATAATAAGCAAAAAGATTCTGTATCAAGTCACACGTGCCATCACTCACGTGATTGGCTTGCTGGGCACCTATGACTAGCAAAGTGGAGACACGTCAGGGGCACTTGGGCAAGAAGGAGATAAAGAGGATGGTTGTGTCTCGGAACATATTGCCCCATCAATTGGGGAAGAGTGGAGTGGAGTAGGAACGGGCAAGTGTTGAACTGGAGTGATATAGTGCGGATCAGGAGGGGAGGAAGTAGACGAAGTCATGGGAGGCTCGTCCGATTGGACCGAAGGTATACCCCAGTGAGATAGTGAAGTGGTGTGTATGGCAGGATATGGAAGGGTTTGGAAAGGAAAGTTAGACTCAACAAAGACAACGTGACGTGATATGAAGATTTTATGAGTGTGGAGATTATAGCAGCGGAAAGCATTATATTCAAGTGAGTAACCAATAAAGACACAAGGAGTAGATCGGGATGTTAACTTATGAGAGGCATAGGGACGTAACCAAGGATAACATAAACAACCGAACACTCGGGGTTTGTGAAATAGTGTGTCAAAGGGGGACCGGTTTTGTAGAACTAGTGTAGGCATTCGATTAATTAGGTAGATAGCAGTTTGAAAGGCTGCTGTCCAAAAAGTTGAAGGCATGGAAGCCTTAGAAGTGTGAGTCCATTTTCTACTATATGCCGATGTTTGCGTTCGGCAGAACCAACTAGTTGAGGAGTATGTGGGGGAGACTTGAGGTGTTGAATGCCACAAGCTGAGAGATGGGATGCCAGGGCTTGATATTCACCACCACCATCAGAGTAGACTGTCTTAATGGTAGACAGAAAATAGTTTTCGACCAACTTCTGGAAAGTGGAAAAAATGCGAGAAACGTCATATTTATGGGAAAGAGGATATATCCATGTGTACTTAGAGAAGTGATCTACAAAAATAACATAAAATCGGAACTTATCAAAAGATAAGATTGGAGCAAGACCCCAAACATCAGTATATATAATTTCAAAAGGTTTAGAAGAGGAAATGGAAGATGAGCCAAAAGGCTGCCGATAACTCTTATTACTAAGACAAGCATCACAATGCATCATAGAATTAGTGGACTTAAAAAGAGGAAGAGAGTGACGAGATAATAATTTCTGCTGAATAAAGGACGAGGGATGACGAAGCCGACGATGCCACACATCAATTGGAGCCGCAACATAAGAATGAACAGTGGGCTGGGTTATTCGAGAGGTTGACGGCCATTCGTAAATGTTGTCTTTATTCGGGCCTTGGACCAATGATGCCCCCGTGCTCAAGTCCTTAACAAGAAAAGAATCAGGAAAGAATTCAATGGAAGTATTGTTATGTTTGCAAAATTGAGAAACAGAAATGAGGTTGCGTTTAATATGAGGAGCACATAAAACATCATCGAGCGTAAATGTATTAGAGTCAGAATTAAGCGTTGTGGAACCAGTATGAGTTATAGGAAGTCCTTTACCATCACTGATGATGATATCTTCATCGCCGCCATAGGGATTGTGAAGAGACAAATTCTGAAGATCAGCGGTGATGTGATGAGAGGCACCAGAGTCGACAATCCAGTTGGACTGGCTAGGTGTCGGAGAAGTTAGGAGATTTGCCTGAGGCCAGTGTGACGGAGCAGGGAGGCGGGGACGAGACTGGCAAACTTTAGCGGAGTGGCCGACTTTGTCACACAGTTGGCAAACGACCCGTCTTTGATGGCTCGGTAGGGCAGGACGCTAAGACGGATGATGGCTGGAGTTGCCACTTTACGAGAAGTGATGACTAGGAGGATAGGAGGGGTGTTGCATGGAACTCACAGAATCAAGAGGCGCATTAGCCAAACCTTGGGTGATGTTCGGCGAGTACCGAGTGCTCTTCCGTTTAGACTTATGACTGACTTGAGCAGTGACAGTTGATCCTAGTAGTTTGTCCGCATGCTTCAAGTACATCTCGTAGTCAGTTAGCTTATCATAGAGATCTTCAAAAGAGACTGGCGAGTCGCGTGCCCGAATTGCAGCAGCCAATTCCTTGTAGTCGGTGTCGAGACCATTGAGGGTATGAATGACAACCTCTTCGTCACATAGGGAATGACCTATTAAGGCCAAGTCATCAATGATAACCTTGATGTGTTGTAGATAATCAGAGATACTACTTCCCTCTTGTTTTGTCACCATAAGCTTGGATAGAAGACTGAGCTTGCGAGTACGCGAATGATTTGCCAGGGTGGTTTGCAGTGTAGACCACGCATCAGAAGCTGTCACACATGAAGATATCAAGGGAGCAACAGATCCAGCAACTGAAGCTTGAATGGCTTGGAGGATGAGACGATCTTGACGTAGCCACAGTTTGTGAGCTGGATTGGGTACTGGACTGGGATCGCCGGGGATGTTGAGCATGGCCGGAGGACATATGAAAGAACCATCAATGTAACCTAGCAAGTCGTATCCAAATAAAAGATTAGAAAATTGAGCTCGCCAGGACGCATAGTTGCCACCCTTTGATAACTTAAAGGGTATCAGCGTGACAGCATTGATGGAGATAAGCCCTGTAGAAGAACAAGAAGTGGGAGTCCCTACAGGAACTGAAACATTAGAAGAAGTGAATGAAGACATTTTTTTTTTAGAAGAAGTGGAGAATGAGGGAGGGGGCTGCTGCTATAGATTGCTGCAGCAGATTGGGCAATCTACAACAGTGCCCAAAGTTGTCGGCAGCTGCTGTGGATTGCTGCTTGCTGCAACAGATTGTAGAGGCTGCAGTTTGCCGAAAGATGGCCGCGAAAACTGCAGCGATTCTCAAGACTGTGGTTCGCTGCTGTTGATTGCTGCTTGCTGCAGTGGATTGTAGAGGCTGCAGTTCGCCGGAAGATGGCTGCGAAAACTGCAGCGGTACTCAAGACTGCGGTTCGTCGGGAAATGGCCGCGAAAATCTGCAGTGTTACTCAAGGAAACTGCAGTGAGAGAAATCTACAGCAATTAGATGTAGACTATGGTTCGCTGCTGTGGATTGCTGCTTGCTGCAGCGAATTGGAGAGGCTGCAGTTCGCCGGAAGATAGCTGCGAAAACTGCAACGGTACTCAAGACTGCGGTTCGCCGGGAAATGGCCGCGAAAATCTGCAGTGTTACTCAAGGAAACTGCAGTGAGAGAAATCTGCAGCAATTAGATGTATAGAGAAAAGCGGCAGCGAAAGCTGCTGTGGTAGAGGAAGGAAGATGCAGCAGTTGCGGTTGCTGCTGGCTGGGAAGCGGCCGCGACAACGAAGGAGGAAGACGCAGCAGCCATCGTTAAGCAAGGAAGACTGAGCGAGGAAGACACCATCGTTTGCCGTTCGTAGCTATTGAGGAGGAGGACACCGCCGTTAAGGAGGCGCCGTTGTGTAGAGGGAAGCGGCAGCGAAGGCTGCTGCGGTAGAGGAAGATGCAGTAGTTGCGACTGCTGCTGGTCGGGAAGCGAGGAAGACACCGCTGTTCGTCGTTCACCGCTATTGAGGAGGCAGTGAGAGAATGTTTTCCTCCTTGCGTGACGACGACGGAGAGTGTCTGCTGTAGGCAGCAAATAGGAGAGGGAGCAAGGCCGGCGAAGAAAAGCAAGATCGGCGATGAAGAAAGAGAAGAAGTGGATGAGTAGAGCCAAGACGATGCTCGTTACTGGCTCTGAATCCCTGTCTTGTGCTTCTTCAGTGACTCCGCTTGAGGCAGCATGTTACTGTGGCCGTTTGGCCGCTTGGCTAACACACGGCGATACTGTTGTCACCAAGGAGGAACTGCTCTGCTACCATGTTAGAAAATAAATAGATAAACAAGTTGTAGAAGTAGTTGATTGTTATTAACATATCCTCCTTCCTTTTATACAGGTTAGAATGGAGAATTTTCCTCAACAGATTAGAGGATTTCCCTCAACAGAGTAGAGAGATTTCCTCAAACAGTTAGGAAATCTCATCTACTTATCAATAATGAGATAACAAATACATACACACACCCTCCCAATAGTAGATGGAGTGGTATCCCTCATCCACCCAAGTGGAGACACATTCCTCCCAATAACAGATAGAGGAACCATCTAACCATCATGACTAATGACCCACTAATCCCTAAAGGAAATCATCGTACCTACCATCGGGACAAGGATACATAAACATCAATTATCATTCATTTACATTTATCCATTCATTCACCTATGTATCAAATAAATCAATATGATCAAATATTATGAGAGACCATGTTTGATGTATGATCTATTATACTATGTTCATTGGTGGCTCCGCATTATGATGAGCCCGTAGCTCTTTTACAGGTGGAATTTCCAATGTGGACCACTAGCAAAATCACATATACTATATGGTAACAATTATATTAATATCATAAGTTTAAGGGCTTAAGTAATAAATCAATAATTATTTTTAAATGATATCTTTAGATAAAATCTTTAAGTTCATCAAATCATAAAGACATGCAATATTAATCTCTCAATAGTTCTCAATCAACCAAAACCTTAATTGGAATAGCTCATTGACTTAAATCAAACTCAATTCGATTATGACATAATGGAACCAACCTCAAATTCTTATAAAACCAGTCTAGAATCACTCTAGACTGGTCTAATCTAGATTTGATTGATCTCAATTAGGTCAAGTAGATTTGAACTAGTCATGTTAGTTTGGAATCACTCTAAACCGACTTTAATCGATCAAACTTATCAAATTTAATCAATTAACAAGCTCAAACTAATCAAGGAAAAGGAAATCAAACTATGTCGTATAGTATTAGTCTAAACTGAACCAACCCACTTGAGTCTTAGACGGGCCATGTGTGTCGTATATGCTTGTCTAAAGTAATAGGTTGGGCTGAGTTACAACAGGTTGGATAGAGGAGCGATGATGTATCTAACACTAATCATATAACTGGGCAGGCTTAACTTTATGGACTAGGCTAAGCCTCACTCATAAGTTGGGCTAAGCCTTATCAATGAATTGTGTCATGCTTAGCTTGTGGGTTGGGTTATGCCTAGACACATGAGTTGAGGTCGTGTCTGCCACATGTACTTGTCCCAAATAATAGGTTGGGCTAAGGTACAACATGTTGGAAAGAGGAGCGATGATGTGTCTAGCGCTAATAACATAACTGGGTAGACTTAACTTCACAAACTAAGCTAAACCTCACTCACAAGTTAGACTAATCCTTACCATTGAATTAGGCTATGCTTAGCTCACGGGTTGGGTCGTGCTTAAACATATGAGTTTGGCTCATGTTTGACTATATGAATCGGGTCATACCAAGTCGCATAGGGTATAACCACATGGGCTGGCTGCTATCTAACCACATGAGTTGGATCATATTTTGTCACATGGGCTGGATCGTACTTGGCCATATTAGTGCTTTTGATAAATACAAAGTCGATTCAAAAATATTCGTTTAATAAAGCTTGTATCCGAAAAAGCGTTCAAACTTGAAAACGTTCGTAAGTGATTGAGGGCGGTGAGCAAGTAAATCAGTGAGTGATGAGAATGAAAAGCATAAACGAAGACACAGAAAGAAAGCACACTGAATTTATAGTGGTTCGGTTGATGTTGTTAGGATCAAGAGCACTAAGAGGGGGGGGGGGGGGGGTGAATTAGTGCAGCGGAAAACTTTCTACGATAAAAATCGCGTTCGTACGATAAAAGTGATTTCAGTAAGAAAGCCGATTCGTAAATCACTTTAACTTTTGATTAAGCGAGATGCAACAAAGATATGAGTGCAGTTTGCAGTTATGGTTCAAATCAGATAGTAGGCGCAAACTGAAATATGATATTCGTATGAAAAAACTGATTTACGTCTAAGTGCTGATTCGTAAATCACTTGATTAAGCGAGATGCGGTTAAAGCAAGGATATAAAGGCATTTTGTAGTTATGATAGAAATCAAAACGTAAACGCAAACTGAAATAAGATGATCATATGATAAACTGATTTACGTCTAAACGCCGATTCGAAAAGTGCAAAGCTTGAAACCCGATCGAATATGCGCAGAAAGCAGCAAGCTTTTGAGGAGATTTGTAGTAAGGATAAGATGCTCAAAGTAAATGCAAACCGAGATTTAGAGTGGTTCGGTCAATCTTGACCTACTCCACTTTTGGCTTCCTCCACCGACGAGGTCACCGACGTCAACTAGAGGCCTTCCTTCAATAGGCGAAGGCCAACCACCCTTTTACAGTTTCACTCCTTTTGACGGGTTTAGGAGACAACCCTTACAGAATTTTCTCTCCTCTCTTTAAGGATCAGAACTTGGAAGAAAAGAGGGAGAAAAACTTTTAGCCTTTACAACAATTTTGAGCTCTAAGAATCACAGAATAAGATCAAGATTTCGGTGTATTTGAGTGCCCTTTCAGTGCTGAATGGGTGGGGTATTTATAGGCCCCAACCCAGTTTGAATTTGGAGTTCAAAACTGTCAATTCCTGGAATTCCGGAATCTGGCGGTTGCACTGCCTGACTGAGGCGGTTGCACCACCTGGCAGAGCTCGAAGACTGAGCCTCTGGGCGGTGCCACCTCTGTTAGGGGGTGGTTGCACCTCCTGCCAGAGCTCGAAGACCGAGCTCAGGCGGTGCCACCGCCTGATTGAGGCGGTTGCACCGCTCAGCTAGAGCTCGGAGACCGAGCCCAGGCGGTGCCACCTCTTGGCTGGGGCGGTTGCACCGCCCAGTCTCGCTCGGAGACTGAGCCCAGGCGGTGCCACCGCCTGGCTTGGGCGGTTCAACCGCTTGGCAGAAATCAGGGTCCGAATGGGTTGATCCATTCGGCCCAATTTGGGTTTTTCAGGGGCCCAATTGCCCCAAGATTAAGTTAATGGGATCACCTCCCATTTCCAACTTAATCATTATGCTAACTACGATATTTCCTAAGACATTTATTGCAACTTGCTCCGGTGCGTCAATCGCTTCTTCCGGTGAGCTTCCGGCGAACTTCCGTCGATCATTCGATGAACCCTCGGTGATGCTCCTGCGGACTTCCGGCAAACTCCTGAACTTGCGACGATCCACTTGGCGAGTTCCGACGAGCTTCTTTGGCAAGCTTATGGACTTCTCGGATTTGTTCCCGTAGAACCTCCGACGACTGTCCGAACTTCCGTCGAACTCTCGAACTCCCAACGTGATCATTGTCTTGACTCCAGCGCAACTCCTGCTGCATATCTTATTTTCATCGTAGTTAATCCTGCACACTTATCTCAACATATAGATTAGATAACAAATGACAATTGACTTCATCATCAAAATCCGAGATTCAACAATCTCCCCCTTTTTGAAGATGATAATCAATTGATAATCGAGTTAACCTTAACTCTCCCTGTCTATATGCCATACTTGAGATAAGTCATTCTTGAATTCAAAACCTTTCAATTCAAGAGACATATTGATAAGTTAAAATCATTTAAACTTATCAATACTCCCATCATGATTCTGCTAGTCATAGGTGCCTAGCAAGCCAATCACGTGAGTGATGGCACGTGTGACTTGATACAGAATCTTTTTGCTTATTATATTTTGGCGTATATCACTTTATAACTATTGCATAAATGCCTACATATATTGTGATATCCTTGGATTTGTGCAATGGGAATCGGATCGTGATGAGATCACGATAATAAGATCGATTCACCTTTAAACACATATCCTAAATAATCCCGGTCATAGGTTACTCGAGAGGGACATCGTGATAACCAGATAGACTGGTGTGCTGTATACCCGTCCATATGATGGATGCAGCTGGTCTCATAGCTGCTCGTGTAGGGACACTAGGGATACAGTACAGGTGCTCATTGGAGAATGAGTTCACTGATTGATCCGCTTACGGAATGCTGGATGGTTAATGATGCCTTATTGTCAGACAGCGATTCCGTAGTCCTAGTGGTGTATCTGGTCCTTAGACTTGAGACACCAAGGATGTCCTGTATGAGTGCTCCACTCTTTGATACCAGACTTATAGGTTTGGCTGTCCCAGATCTAATACAGCTGGTCATTGGGAGTGGTAGTCGACCTTACGAGGGCTATTGAGTGTCGATAGAGGATCATCCACTCTCGGCGTCATGAGAGGAATATCCCATATGTTCTTGCTCACACAAATCCCTGGCCAGGGTCATTCGGGGTGAGAGAGAAAGAGTTCTCCGGGAGAATCCGATTAGAGCGAGACTCGAGTAGAAACTGTATGGGTCTAACAGCACCATGCTCGATATACGGTCTCTAGGATATTAGATGGATGAGGGAATATAGGTACACGGTAACTGAGGAGAGACAGGTCCAATGGATTGGATTCCCCTGTATCGTCTGGGGACTACGGCGTAGTGACCTAGTACTTCCGTAGTCGATGAGTCAAGTGAATTATTACAGAGATAATAATTTACTGAGTTAGAAGGAGTTCTGACAGGTATGACTCACGGCCAGCTCGATATTGGGCCTAGAGGGTCACACACATATGGTAGGCATTGCGATGAGTAAAGGTTCGGATATGAGATATCCGACGGAGCCCTTGTCTTATTGGATGCAGATCGAATACCCACTAGGAGAGGACCCATTAGGGTTTGACAGGGGACCTCTATAAATAGGAGGGATTTAGAGCCTCATAGGCTAGAGCCTTTGCTTGCCTTTCCTATTCTCCTCTTTCTCTCCACCTCAGATCAGGCCTGAAGTTTTGAGGAGCGTCGTCGCAACCCTGCTGTGTGGATCACCGCTAGAGAGGAGGACGCTTGACCTCCTTTACCCTCTCCTAAGGATCTGCAAGGAAACAGGGATATACGATCTCCCTAGGTAACACAATTTACTCTATACGCAGTTTCATGTTTCGCGGATTTTTTCGCACCAATCTCCGCACGACGACGAACATCTTTTTGGGAATCGGGGATTTTGTTTTCTTGTTCTTCCGTTGCGCATGTGATGTCGCCCCCATGATTTCCCAACAGATTCCCATCATGACGTTTCTTTTTGAAGATGATGTCAAGGCTTGACATTATTTATTTTCAAATTTTATATTACAAGTTTGAATGATGGTAATAATAGCAATTCATCATATTGTAAGATATCAACATGTAAAACTGCGAAGTAAGATTTTGATATCATTACATGATGCACACATTTCAAATGTTTTAGCAAGTATTGCATTTCATCACATGGTAAGATATCAATACGTAAAATTACGATGCAAGTTTTTTGTTTGATATCTTGGCACGATACAAACAAGGCATAATGCAAATTATAGCAATCATAGCATCTATTCATATATCTCTTGGTGATGCAAGCATGACATTAATACTCATATATTTCTCCCCCTTTGTCATCAATAAAAAGTGTGGTAATTGTGATACCAGGAGAACAATATAAGCAAATTTTGAGCATAAGTGTGATAGTTGTTCATGCCTTTAAATGTTATTTTCCAATAGGAAATCAATTATACAAGCATATAAAGGAAAGCATGATATGTAGATTGCTTTAAATACTTCTTCCTTTTTATTTGTTATAATCTTTTTGCATGAAGGAGGAAGGCTATTTGTGATACCAGCTATTTGTGAGTTTACTTTGAGTGAAGTTAAAATCGATTAAATCATGCTTCATTTTTACAAGGATCAAGATATGTATGTGAAACAAATCTTTGCAAGTAAAAACACTATCATCCATATTTCAAGATGGAATTTATAAGCAGGAATCATTTCATCAAATCCATTTCAAAAAAATATTTTTCATAAGTGTATGAGAAAATCCGATTGTTATGATACCAATTGTTAAGCGAATCCAAAAATAAAATTAACACTTTCATGCATTCGGACAAGACTATGCTATAGATTTTCAAATACAATCATTAAGACAAAACATGCTTATTGTTGTATTCAACACATAATTTCCAACATGTTATTTAGGCATGTAATGGCAATCAAGTGATTTGATCACTCAATAAAGTCCGAAAAATAATTTTAACTAGTTTATGTATTCGGACACATCAACATTCCTAATTCTCTTCTTATGAAATCAAATTGTTCTTCACTTAGAGGTTTTGTAAAAATATCAGCTAGTTGATCTTTAGTATCAATGAACTCTATGATTACATCATGATTAGTAACATGATCTCGTATAAAGTGATGTCTAATATCAATATGTTTTGTTCTTGAGTGTTGTATAGGATTCTTCATTAAGCATATTGCACTTGTGTTATCACATTTAATGGGAATATTTTTAAGATGAATTTTATAATCTTCT
The DNA here is from genome assembly GCF_036884655.1 of Musa acuminata AAA Group. NCBI lineage: Eukaryota > Viridiplantae > Streptophyta > Magnoliopsida > Zingiberales > Musaceae > Musa > Musa acuminata. The sequence continues at coordinate 4,687,199 of NC_088336.1, read as the reverse complement.
AAGGTGTTTTTCATCCATACAACTTGTGCACAGTATGCACTTGCTGCAATATATTCAGCTTCGGTTGTTGATAGTGCAACCGAGTTTTGTTTCTTAGATGACCAGGAAACAAGGACATATCCTAAAAATTGACATGTTCCTTATGTGCTTTTTCTATCTAGTTTACAACCAGCAAAGTCCACATCAGCATAAGCAATTAACTCAAGATTCTCTGATTTTGGATACCATAATCCTAGATTTGTGGTACCATTAAGATATCTAAGTATTCTTTTAACTGCTTTGAGATGAGATATCTTAGGGTTTGATTGAAATCTAGCACAAAGTCTTATACTGAACATGATATCTGGTCTAGTTGCAGTGAGGTAAAGTAAACTTCCTATCATGCCCCTATAAGTTTTTTGATCGAAGCTTTCTCCACTTTCATCAATTTCTAACCTAGTGGAGGTGCTTATAGGAGTGTTAATAGCTTTTGAGTTATTCATATTAAATTTTTTTAGCAAATTCATAGCATATTTAGTTTGACTAATAAAAATGCCATTGCTTAGTTGTTTGATTTGTAAGCCTAAGAAGAATGTTAATTCTCCCATTAAACTCATTTCGAATTCAAGACTCATAGTTTTAGCAAAAGATTCACAAAGAGATTCATTCGTAGAACCAAAGATAATATCATCAACATAAATCTGAACAATGAGAAAATCATTTTCAAAATTCTTGATGAACAATGTAGTATCAACCTTGCCTTTTGTGAAATTATTTTTGATAAGAAAAGAACTAAGTCTCTCATACCAAGCCCTCGGAGCTTGTTTTAAACCATAGAGAGCTTTAGTTAATCTAAACACATGATTAGGGAGACTATTATTTTCAAATCCAGAAGGTTGTTCAACATAGACTTCTTCGGAAATAAAGCCATTAAGAAAAGCGCTTTTTGTTGAATCTCGGATTTTGATGATATAATCAATTGGTGGGTTAATTGATCTAATCCATATTATTGAGTTAAGTGTGCAGGATTAACTACGATAACCAGAAAACATAAAGCAAGGATACCAGAGTCAAGTTCGATGGACGTTTAAGAGTCCGAAGAATCGTCGGAGATTCTGCCGGAACCAACCGAGAAGAAATCGGGAACCTGTCGGAATTTTCGGAAGTTCGCCGAAGAGATTATCGGAGGTTCACGAAGATCACCGAGAAGGCTCGGCTACTCGTTAAAGTCATCACAAGTTCGGGAGCTTGATGGGAGTCCGTCGGAAGAAGTTCGTCGGAAAGCTCGCCGGAACAAGACTCGACGTTCGCGGTAGAAAACTTGCTTAGGATGTGTTTTGTTATGTAGTTCACTTGTAATTAGGATTAGGATTAAGAGATAATCCTATATCCTGGTTAGGGGCCAACTGGGCCCAAAGTCAGATTTGGTTTGGGCTAAAATCAAGCCAAATCAACAAACCGGAGAGCCAGGCGGTGGCACCGCCTGGCTGGGCGGTGACACCGCCCAGCACCCGAGAGCTGGGCGGTGACACCTCCTTGGCTGGGCGGTTGCATCGTCCAGAACCCGAGCGCTGGGCGGTGGCACCGCTTGGCTAGGCGGTGGCATCGCCAGCATCGGGAACCCAAAGAGAATTCAAATTTTGGAGCCCAAATTTGAATCCTCTTGAGGCCTATAAATACCCCTCAAATCTCAGCTGAGATTATAACTTTTGAGAAGCATTTTGATTGAGAGAAAAGTCTTAGAAAGTCTTAGCAAGTCTTGTTTTCAATTTGCTAGAGAGTTCTCCTCATTCTTTCTTTTTGAAAATTTGTAAGAGGTTGAACTGCTTGTAAAAGGTTGTAAGAGGGGTATTTACCCTTTCATTTCAAGAGATTTGCTAGTGGAAGGTGGGAGCCTCATCGAAGAGGGGCCTCGCAAGTGGATGTAGGTCATTTGACCAAACCACTCTAAAATCGGCGTAATCTCTGGTTTGCATTTCATTATTGCTATTTACATTACTGCAAACCTTCTTACATGCTTTAGTTCCTCATTACCTTTGCTGCGCAACTTCAAAAATACGCTTTCAAGTTAAGTTTTTCAAGTTCCGTTCTTATCGTACGAAAGATTTTTCTAAAACCGAAGTTTTAATCTGCTGCACTAATTCACCCCCCCCCTCTTAGTGTCACTCCGATCCTAACAAGTGGTATCAGAGCGAGGTTATCTCTCATATTTGGTTTAATACCCAAGAGAGATGGCTTACTTCGGCATGCAAGAGGGTCATTCTATTGCACGACCACCTTTGTTTAATGGGTCGGATTATACATATTGGAAGACTCGCATGAGGATCTTCCTTATTTCTATGGACTTTGAGCTTTGGTCTATTGTCGAGAATGGATTTCAAAAATCTTCTCTTCCGATGAGCGAATGGAATGAATCGGAGAAGAAGGTTTTTGCTTTAAATGCAAAGGCTATGAATGCCTTGTTTTGTGCACTAGACAAAAACGAATTTAATCGTGTTTCAATTTGTGATTCGGCTTTTGATATTTGGAGAACTCTTGAGGTCACTCATGAAGGCACTAGCCGAGTGAAAGAGTCCAAAATCAACATCCTTGTGCACTCTTACGAACTTTTCTGAATGAAACCAAGTGAGTCCATCGGAGACATGTACACCCGGTTTACGGATGTCATCAATGGACTCAAAGCTCTTGGTAAAGATTTTACTAACTTTGAACTAGTAACTAAAATCTTAAGATCTTTCCCTAAAAGTTGGGATTCAAAAGTTATGGCCATTCAAGAGGCCAAAGACCTTAAAGCATTCCCTCTTGAAGAACTCATTGGGTCTCTAATGACCTACGAAATGACATGTCAAGCTCATGACGAGCTCGAGAACCCCCTTCCAAAGAACAGGAAGGATATGGCACTCAAATCACAAGAAGACCACTTGAAAGGAACATCAAGTGATGAGGACAGTGACAATGACATTGCACTTTTGACTCAAAAATTTAAAAAATATTTAAGAAAGAACAAATTTAAAAATAATATAAAAAATAAATTTGAACAAAAGAAGGACCAAGTGATTTGCTATGAATGCAAAAAACCGGGACACTACAAGAACGATTGTCCTCAAGCCAAAAAGAGAACATCAAAGAAGAAGGCGCTCAAGGCAACGTGGGATGATTCAAGCGCGTCCGAAGAAGAGGAGTCCAACACCGAGCAAGTTGCTCATTACGCGCTAATGTCTTTAGGAGAAGAGGTATGTGATTTATTTAATGAAGATTTATCTTTTGAAGAACTCTCTATCGCTTTTCATGAATTATTTGATGAATGTAGAACTGTTAGCAAGAAGTTAAGTATCTTACAGAAAGAGCATGCTTTGCTATAAGATAAGTTTGATAATCTTCAAACTCCTCCATGCTCTAAGTGTGAGCATTTAGAAGCAATAAAAAATGAAAATTTGCTTCTTAAAGAAACCTTAAACAAGTTTAAGGTTGATAGCAAAGGATTAGATATGATCCTTGCACACAAGGGTCATATCGCAACTAGAAATGGAATTGGATTTGTAAAAGGATTACATCAAAATCCTACCACTTTCATAAAAGGACCTACATTACATGTTTCCTCTCATATGAAATGCAACTTCTGTTGCAAATCCGGATATATTGCCTACAAATGTCCATTTAGGAAAATTAGTTCACAAAAATTAATATGGGTTCCTAAAGGAACTATAAATGATTCAATAATAAATAACAAAGTTAGTGGGTCAATTTTTGAGGCACCCAAAATCAAATGGGTACCTAAAAATCATCCTCTTTTGTAGACAAACCCACAAGCTAGGAGCAAGAGATGGTATCTCGATAGTGGATGCTCAAGACATATGACTGGAGATCCATCTCATTTCTCTATGCTCACTAGCAAAGAAGAAGGGTACGTCACCTTCAGAGACAACAACAAAGGTAAAATCATTGGCAAGGGAACTATTGGTAACAAATTTAGTTTTTCCATTGATGATGTTTTACTAGTTGATGGATTGAAACACAATCTCTTAAGTATTAGTCAACTATGCGATAAAGGTTATATCGTTAGATTTGAATCAAATATGTGCATTATTGAAAAACCAAATCATAACATGACTATGATTGCTTTAAAACAAAATAATGTCTATACCATCAATCTTGATGAACTAGGTAATGAAATGTGTTTCTCCGCCGTAAATGATGATGCTTGGCTTTGGCATAGGAGATTAGGTCATGCAAGCATGAAAACAATATCTAAAATCTCATCTCAAGAATTAGTACGAGGGATTCTGAATATGAAGTTTATTAAGGATAAGGTATGCGATGCATGTCAACTAGGCAAACAAATAAAAACAAGCTTCAAACCAAAAAATCAAATTAGCACCACTAGACCATTACAATTGATCCATTTGGACTTATTTGGACCAATTGATACAACAAGTCTAGGTGGAAGCAAATATGCTTTTGTGATTGTGGATGACTACTCTAGATACACTTGGACCTATTTCTTAGCTCACAAAAGTGATTACTTCAAGTGTTTCTCTAAATTTTGTAAACTCACTCAAAACGAAAAAGGCTTCATGATTTCATCAATTCGGAGTGATCACGGTGGTGAATTCCAAAACCGTGACTTTCAAAATTTTTGCGAAGTTAATGGGTACAATCACAACTTCTCAACTCCAAGAAATCCTCAACAAAATGGAGTAGTTGAAAGGAAAAATAGAAACCTACAAGAAATGGCAAGAACTATGTTAAATGAACATAGTTTACCCAAATATTTTTGGGCCGAAGCCATAAATATGACTTTTTACATCATGAATAGGGTCCTAATAAGACAATCTCTATCAAAAACTCCCTATGAATTATGAAATAACAAAAAACCAAATATTTCTTATTTTAAAGTTTTTGGTTGTAAATGCTTCATTTTAAATGAAAAGGATGCCCTAGGTAAATTTGATGCTAAATCCGATGAAGGCATTTTTCTTGGTTACTCCTCCGTTTCTAAGGCCTTTCGTGTCTTTAACAAAAGGACCTTAGTAATAGAAGAGTCTATTCATGTAGTTTTTAATGAAATTTCTGATTTAAAGAAAAATGATTTTGATGATGATCTTGGTTTTGATAATCTGAATTTAAACGAACCCCCTCCTCAAAATAGCCATTTGAATGCATCTTCTTCCGAAATTTCTTTACCCAAAGAATGGAAGTATGTAGATGCTCATCCAAAGGAGCTAATTATAGGAGATACAACAAAAGGAGTTCAAACTCGTTCTTCCTTCAAGAATTTTTGTGCTAACGCCGCTTTCCTTTCTCAAATTGAACCTAAATGAATTGACGAAGCCTTAAAAGATGATTTTTGGGTCATTGCAATGCAAGAAGAATTGAACCAATTTGAGAGGAATGAGGTATGGAAGCTTGTTCCTAGACCAAGTGACCACTTAGTCATAGGTACTAAGTGGGTCTTTAGAAACAAGCAAGACGAAAATGGTATCGTGGTTAGAAACAAGGCTAGATTAGTGGCCAAAGGTTTCAACCAAGAAGAAGGTATCGATTACGAAGAAACTTTCGCTCCCGTGGCTCGATTAGAAGCCATAAGGATGCTCCTTGCCTATGCTAGTAGTAATAATTTTAAACTATTTCAAATGGATGTCAAAAGTACTTTCTTGAATGGTTTTATTTCCGAAGAAGTATATGTCGAACAACCTCCCGGATTTGAAAATTCTCTTCTTCCTAATCATGTATTCAAATTGACTAAAGCTCTCTATGGCTTGAAACAAGCTCCTAGAGCTTGGTATGAAAGGCTTAGTTCCTTTCTTATTTTAAATAATTTTACCAAAGGCAAGGTTGATACTACATTGTTTATTAAATATTTTAAAAATAATTTTCTTATTGTGCAAATTTATGTTGACGATATTATTTTTGGCTCTTCGGATGAATCACTATGTGAATCATTTGCCAAATGTATGAGTCATGAATTTGAAATGAGTTTAATGGGTGAATTAACTTTCTTTTTAGGATTACAAATCAAACAACTTAGTGATGGTATATTTCTTAACCAATCCAAATATACATTAGAATTGTTAAAACGATTTAACATGGATAATTCAAAAGCAATAAACACCCCTATGAGTACTGCGACTAAGTTAGATATGGATGAAAATAGTGTAAATTTCGATCAAAAAACATATAGGGGAATGATAGGTAGTCTACTCTACCTCACCGCGACTAGACCAGATATTATGTTTAGTGTAGGACTTTGCGCTAGGTTTCAATCTAATCCTAAATTATCTCATCTGAAGAGTGTTAAAAGAATATTTAGGTATCTTAAAGGAACTCCAAATTTAGGATTGTGGTATCCAAAATATGAAAAATTCGATCTAATAGCTTATGCAGATGCCGATTTTGGCGGATGCAGGATAGATAGAAAAAGTACATCCGGAACATGCCAATTTTTAGGACATGCACTTGTTTCTTGGACTTCCAAGAAACAAAATTCAGTTGCACTATCTACAGTAGAAGCCGAATACATTGCTGCAAGTGCATGTTGTGCACAAGCCATTTGGATGAAAAATACATTAGAAGACTATGGAATTCACTTTAAAAACATTCCCATAAAATGTGATAATACTAGTGCCATATGTCTTACTAAAAATCCAATTCTGCACTCTAGAACTAAGCACATCAACGTTAGGCATCATTTCATACGCGATCATGTCCTTAACAATGATGTTGTTCTAGAATTCATTGACACAAAGCATCAATTAGCAGATATATTTACAAAAGCTTTGAACGAAGATCAATTTGAATTCATTAGAAGGGAATTAGGCATGTTAAATTGTCCCTAAAATGAGCTTCACGAAAAATGACTCGTCCTTTTCCTTTCTTTTGTGGATTTGATTTCTTCCTTCTTCTTCAATTCAAAATGATCCATTAAAGTATAACTTATGATCTTGAGGGAAGAAGCTAAACAAAAGGGAGGAAGAAATTTTTTTTTTCTTTCCTCCGCGGGATGCCAGCGGTGGCACCGCCAGATCCGGCGGTTGCACCGTCTGGCGCTCGGGCGCCAGGCGGTGACACCGCTCGGTTTGGCGGTGGCACCGACCGAGCGACCCATATTAACCCGAGGGGTTAGGGCCGGCGGTGACACCGCCCCCAACCCGAAAAAAAGGCTCTCAAAACCCTCTCCCATTCCCTCTAAACCTCATTCTAACTCTTAGAAGCATTGGAGAAGGATTCTTGGTGGTCCAAGCTTTTCATCTCTCAACATAATCTCCATAAGGTAACACTTGAAATCCCTCTTTTTGGTATCCCATTCCCTCTTTTCTTTCCTCTTTCCCTTGCTTATTTTTCACAATTTCATCATCATCTTGTCTAGGTAATGGCTCCTAAGAGATCAAAAGGAAAAAGGATTGAAGGAGATTCATTTGACCATGATCTTTTTAGATCAAAAGAGGTAGCCCTTAGCTTTCCAAAATTTGAAACACGATGTATCCATAAGGGAAAATACGTTGATTTGGATGAACTAGAGGACTTAGAACCCATTAGGTGGTTTGCACACCTAGAAGCTCTACCTCTACTACAAATAGATGAACCAATCTATCCGCGATTAGTTAGATTGTTCTATGCCAACCTATATGAGGACAACGATAGCCTAAGCACTTACCTTCTAGGAACACCCATTAGAATATTTGACAGCACTATTTGTGAGCTAATTGGCATAACTGAAAAAGATAGGGGATGCTATTTTAAAGGTAAATGGGACATCAACACAATAGGAGCAACCTATACCGAAGCCGTAGAAACAATTTTTGCAAATCTAAACCTTGACTTCCTACCCAAGAGCTGTGAACACTTACTGCCTTTCAACTCTAAAATTCTTCATCACATTATCACAAGCATCATATTCCCCAAACAATTTCATCTTGACGAAATAAGTCAAATAGAGATAGGAACCATGTATTGGATTATGACCGGTCAGCATAATTGTTTTGGGTACTTAATTCGCCAACACATGCAGGATATTATGGCTAAAGATACTATATTGCCATATGGGAGGTTAATCACTAGATTTCTTCATGCCTATAACATTTGCATTCCACCCGATGAAGAATCTATTCAAAATGATTGATATAACATAATAAATAAAAACCTACTGAAAAGACTTAGGTGCACTTTTAGCAATGGCATATGGGTTAGGCAGCCTAGAAGGACGGATTCAATTCCTCAACCAATAGAACACCCCGAAACACCAATTCTTATGGGAAATGAATCTCCTCCTCCTAGTCCCTTTGGCGCAGCACCTTCAGCTCCTGTTTCCTCCTCTGAAGATCTCATTATGGCAAAACTGTCTCAGATCAAATCACAGCAAGTACAAATTCAGAATCAACAAGTTAAAATTTTGAAGACACTACAACAAATGAATGAAAAAATAGATATCCTGTATCAGCACTGTGGATTACCTCCTAAGGATTAAATTGATGTATCTTTTTACTCTGTTCTGTTTTCTTTTAACAACAAGTTCAAAGTTTGTCATCGATTGAACGATAACTGATCCTTCCTTTTAGATAACTACTGTTTTGATCTGCATAAATGATGATGTCTTTTGGATAAACTATTTCTGGAAAATTTGAATGATGAACTTTGGTTCCTATTAAATGCTAAACCTTTTTTTTCTATGATCATCAATTAGCTGGTTTATCTCTTTTTGTTGATGACAAAGGGGGAGAAGTGATGACTTACACCATAACGATAGCATGACTTATATGAATTACAAAAACTTGTGTGATATGAATGTCTTATATGCCTTGCAAAATCCTTGAAAATATTGCAAGATTGATTGATCATATTGAAGGCATGCCTTACATTTACATCATGAAATTCATGTTGAAAATCTTTATCTTCTATCGTAGTAAAAATTGTCTCTTATCATGATTTTCATCGAAGTTTTATATTTACTATTACTTAATGAGAATGACGATAAGTTCTACGGTTAGAACTTATCGATTTATGCTTGAATCCAATGGGATGGAATTCAAGTGTTTTTATCTTTTCATAATATGACATATAGATAGGGGGAGTTATGTTTAACTCCGTCATCAATTGATTGTCATCATCAAAAAGGGGGAGATTGTTGAATCTCGGATTTTGATGATATAATCAATTGGTGGGTTAATTGATCTAATCCATATTATTGAGTTAAGTGTGCAGGATTAACTACGATAACCAGAAAATATAAAGCAAAGATACCCGAGTCAAGTTCGATGGACGTTTAAGAGTTCGAAGAATCGTCGGAGATGCTGCCGGAACCAACCGAGAAGAAATCGGGAACCTGTCGGAATTTTCGGAAGTTCGCCGAAGAGATTATCGGAGGTTCACGGAGATTACCGAGAAGGCTCGGCTACTCGTTAAAGTCATTACAAGTTCGGGAGCTTGATGGGAGTTCGTCGGAAGAAGTTCGTCGGAAAGCTCGCCGGAACAAGACTCGACGTTCGCGGTAGAAAACTTGCTTAGGATGTGTTTTGTTATGTAGTTCACTTGTAATTAGGATTAGGATTAAGAGATAATCCTATATCCTGGTTAGGGGCCAACTGGGCCCAAAGTCAGATTTGGTTTGGGCTAAAATCAAGCCAAATCAGCAAACCGGCGAGCCAGGTGGTGGCACCGCTTGGCTGGGCGGTGACACCGCCCAGCACTCGAGAGCTGGGCGGTGACACCTCCTTGGCTGGGCGGTTGCACCGTCCAGCACCCGAGCGCTGGGCGGTGGCACCGCCAGCATCGGGAACCCAAAGAGAATTCAAATTTTGGAGCCCAAATTTGAATCCTCTTGAGGCCTATAAATACCCCTCAAATCTCAACTGAGATTACAACTTTTGAGAAGCATTTTGATTGAGAGAAAAGTCTTAGAAAGTCTTAGCAAGTCTTGTTTTCAATTTGATAGAGAGTTCTCCTCATTCTTTCTTATTGAAAATTTGTAAGAGGTTGAACTGCTTGTAAAAGGTTGTAAGAGGGGTATTTACCCTTCCATTTCAAGAGATTTGCTAGTGGAAGGTGGGAGCCTCATCGAAGAGGGGCCTCACAAGTGGATGTAGGTCATTTGACCGAACCACTCTAAAATCGACGTAATCTCTGGTTTGCATTTCATTATTGCTATTTACATTACTGCAAACCTTCTTACATGCTTTAGTTCCTCATTACCTTTGTTGCGCAACTTCAAGAATACGCTTTCAAGTTAAGCATTTCAAGTTCCGTTCTTATCGTACGAAAGATTTTTCTAAAACTGAAGTTTTAATCCGCTGCACTAATTCACCCCCCCCCCCCCCCCCCCCCCTCTTAGTGCCGCTCCGATCCTAACACTTTTAACATCCATTTGAAACAACTTAAAATTATTGCTACTAGCGTAGGCAAGGAGCATCCTTATGGCTTCTAATCGAGCCACAGGAGTGAAGGTTTCTTCATAATCGATACCTTCTTCTTAGTTGAAACCTTTGGCCACTAATCTAGTCTTGTTTCTAACCACGATACCATATTCATCTTGCTTGTTTCTAAAAACCCATTTAGTACCAATAACTAAATGGTCATTTGGTCTAGGAACAAGCTTTCACACCTCATTTCTCTCAAATTGATTTAATTCATCTTGCATTGCGATAATCAATGAATCATCTTTCATGGCTTCGTCAACACATTTGGGTTTAATTTGAGAGAGAAAAGCGGCGTTGGAACAAAAATTTTTAAGAGAAGAACATGTTTGAACCCCCTTTGATGTGTCTCCTAAGATTAGCTCCTTAGGATGAGCATCTACATACTTCCAATCCTTGGGTAAGGATGTTTCGGAAGTGGATGCATTCAAGTTGCTAGTTGGAGACGGGGTTTCATTTAAATTCAAGGAATCAAAATTAACATCATCATCAAAATCGTTTTTCCTGATTTCGAAAATCTCATTGAAGACAACATGAATGGATTCTTCAATAATTAAAGTTCTTTTATTGAAGATACGAAAAGCTTTAGAAATCGAAGAATAACCAAGAAAGATTCCTTCATCGGATTTTGCATCAAATTTTCCTAAGTTATCTTTTTCATTCAAGATAAAACACTTACACCCAAAGACTTTAAAATATGAAACATTGGGTTTTTTTGTTGTTCCATAACTCATAGGGAGTTTTGGTGAGTAAGGGTCTTACTAGAACTCTATTTAAAATATAGCATGCAGTGTTTACGGCTTCGGCCTAAAAATATTTGGGTAGGCTATGTTCATTCAACATGGTTCTTGCCATTTCTTGTAAATTTCGATTTTTTCTTTCTATTACACCATTTTGTTGAGGATTTCTTGGAGTAGAGAAATTATGGTTGTATCCATTGAGTTCACAAAATTCTTGGAAATCATGGTTTTGAAATTCACCACCGTGATCACTTCTAATTGACGAAATCATAGAACCTTCTCATTTTGAACAAGTTTACAAAACTTAGTAAAATATCTAAAGCATTCATTTTTCTATTTTAAGAAGTAAGTCCATGTGTATCTGCTATAGTCATCTATAATGACGAAGGCGTATATGCTAACTCCTAGGCTTGATGTAGAGATTGGTTCGAACAAGTCCATATGGATCGATTATAAGGGCCTAGATGTGCTTATTTGATTCTTAGATTTGAAACTACCCTTAATTTGTTTACCTAATTGGCAAGCATCACATACATTATCTTTGATGAACTTGATACGAGGAATTCCTCTTACAAGTTCTTTAGATGATATTTGAGTGATTAGTTTCATGCTAGCATGACCTAATCTTCTATGCCATAGCCAAGCTTCCTCATTCAAAACTGAAAAACATATTTCATTACACAAATCATTGATGTCAACAGTGTATACGCTATTTTGTTTTAATGCAATCATAGACGTATTTTTGTGTGGTTTTTCAATGATGCAAGCATTAGATTCGAATCTGACAATATATCCTTTATCACATAATTGACTAATGCTCAAGAGGTTATATTTTAAACCATCAACTAACAAAACATCTTCAATAAAGAAGTTGGATTTGTTACCTATGGTTCCTTTGCCAATGATTTTACCCTTGTTGTTGTCTCCGAAAGTGACATAGCCTTCGTCTATGCTAGTGAGCTTAGAGAATTGAGATGAATCTCCGGTCATATGCCTTGAGCATCCACTATCAAGGTACCATCTCTTGCTCCTAGCTTGCGATGGTATAGGTTTCTACAAGAAAGGATGATCTTTAGGTACCCATTTGCTTTTGGGTGCCTCAAAAATAGATCTACATTGTTTATCATGTTGCATAGAATTTATCATGGTTCCTTTAGAAACCCAAATTAATTTGTTCGGACTAATTTTCTTGAATGGACAATAATGCATTTTGTGTCCAAGTTTGCAACAAAAGTTACATTTGCTTTGGTGTCGAACATGTAAGATGGGGCCTTTTATGAAGGTGGTTGGATTTTGGTGAGGACTTCTCACAAATCCGATTCCACTTCAAGGACTTGCTACCAACCTCGAATTTCTTCAAGGTGTCCTTAAGTAGCAAGTTTTCCTTTAGGAGAGTTTCTAGATCATGGCATTTTATGCATGAACCTAAACTATCATGATATTCAGTTTTTAACTTATCGAAATTACAAGTAAGACTATCATGCTCCTTTTTTAGCAATTTGTATTTTCTACTAATAATCTTGCATTCATCAAATAAGTCATGGAAGACATTTAATAATTCATCAAATGATAAATCTGCATCTATTAAATTCGTTACCTCCTCTCCGATGGCCATTAAGGCGTAATGAGCAACTTGCTCGGTGTTGGACTCCTCTTCTTCGGACGCGCTCGAGTCATCCCATGTTGCTTTGAGCGCCTTCTTCTTTGATGTTCTCTTTTTGACTTTGGGACAATCACTCTTGTAGTGTCCCGACTTTTTGCACTCATAGCAAATAACTTGGTCCTTCTTGGGTTCAAGTTTATTTTTTATGTCATTCTTAAACTTGTTTCTTTTAATGAATTTTTTAAATTTTCTTGTTAGAAGTGCCAAGTCATCGTCACAGTCCTCATCACTTGAGTTTTCTCTCAAGTGGTCTTATGAAGTTCTAAGTGCCATATCCTTCCTGTTCTTTGGAAGGATGTCTTCTTGCTCTTCATGAGCTTTGCAAGTCATCTCGTAGGTCATTAATGACCCGATTAGTTCTTCAAGAGGGAAGTTGTTTAGATCTTTCGCCTCTTGAATAACAGTGACTTTAGGATCCCAACTCTTAGGAAGGGATCTTAGAATCTTATTTACGAGCTCAAAATCCGAAAAACTTTTTCTGAGTCCTTTTAGACCGTTGACGACATCCGTGAAACGGGTACGCATGTCGCCAATAGTCTCACTCGGTTTCATCCGAAAAAGTTCGAAAGAATGTAACAAAAGATTGATTTTTGACTCTTTCACTCTACTTGTGCCTTCGTGAGTCACTTCGAGTGTGTGCCAAATATCAAATGCGGTTTCACAAACCGAAACACGGTTGAACTCGTTTTTATCAAGCGCACAAAATAAGGCATTCATAGCCTTTGCATTAAGAGCGAAAGACTCCTTCTCCAATTCATTCCAATCGATCCTTGGAAGAGAAGACTTCGAAAATCCATTTTCGACAAGATTCCAAAGTTCAAAATCCATAGAAATAAGAAAGATCCTCATTCGGGTCTTCCAATAGGTGTAGTCCGCCCCATTGAACATGGGTGGACGTGTAATAGAATGGCCCTCTTGGTTTCCAGCGTATGCCATCTCTCTTGGGTTTTAATCTATTTGAGAGTTAACCCCGCTCTGATACCAATTGTTAGGATCAAGAGCACAAAGAGGGGGGGGGGGGGGGGGGGGGGTGAATTAGTGCAGCGGAAAACTTTCTACGATAAAGTCGCGTTCGTACGATAAAAGTGATTTCAGTAAGAAAGCCGATTCGTAAATCACTTTAACTTTTGATTAAGCGAGATGCAGTAAAGATATGAGTGCAGTTTGCAGTTATGGTTCAAATCAGATAGTAGGCGCAAACTGAAATATGATATTCGTATGAAAAAATTGATTTACGTCTAAGTGCTGATTCGTAAATCACTTGATTAAGCGAGATGCAGTTAAAGCAAGGATATAAAGGCAGTTTGCAGTTATGATAGAAATCAAAACGTAAACGCAAACTGAAATAAGATGATCGTACGATAAAACTGATTTACGTCTAAACGCCGATTCGGAAAGTGCAAAGCTTGAAACCCGATCGAATATGCGCAGAAAGCAGCAAGCTTTTGAGGAGATTTGCAGTAAGGATAAGATGCTCAAAGTAAATGCAAACCAAGATTTAGAGTGGTTCGGTCAATCTTGACCTACTCCACTTTTGGCTTCCTCCACCGACGAGGTCACTGATGTCAACTAGAGGCCTTCCTTTAATAGGCGAAGGCCAACCACCCTTTTACAGTTTCACTCCTTTTGACGGGCTTAGGAGACAACCCTTACAGAATTTTCTCTCCTCTCTTTAAGGATCAGAACTTGGAAGAAAAGAGGGAGAAGAACTTTTGGCCTTTACAATAATTTTGAGCTCTAAGAATCACAGAATAAGATCAGGATTTCGGTGTGTTTGAGTGCCCTTTCAGTGCTGAATGGGTGGGGTATTTATAGGCCCCAACCTAGTTTGAATTTGGAGCTCAAAACTGTCAATTCCCGAAATTTCAGGATCTGGTGGTTGCACCGACTGACTGAGGCGGTTGCACCGCCTAGCAGAGCTCGAAGACTGAGCCTCTGGGCGGTGCCACCTCTGTCAGGGGGCGGTTGCACCTCCTGCCAGAGCTCGAAGACCGAGTTCAGGTGGTGCCACCGCCTGACTGAGGCGGTTGCATCGCTCAGCTAGAGCTCAGAGACCAAGCCTAGGCGGTGCCACCTCTTGGCTGGGGCAGTTACACCGCCCAGTCTCGCTTGGAGACTGAACCTAGGCGGTGCCACCGCCTGGCTTGGGCGGTTCAACCGCCTGGCAGAAATCAGGGTCCGAATGGGTTGATCCATTCGGCCCAATTTGGGTTTTTCAAGGGCCCAATTGCCCCAAGATTAAGTTAATGGGATCACCTCCCATTTCCAACTTAATCATTGTGCTAACTACGATATTTCCTAAGACATTTACTGCAACTTGCTCCGGTGCGTCAATCGCTTCTTCCGGCGAGCTTCCGGCGAACTTCCGTCGATCATCCGATGAACCCTCGGTGATGCTCCTGCGGACTTTCGGCAAACTCCTGGACTTGCGACGATCCACTTGGCGAGTTCCGACGAGCTTCTTTGGCAAGCTCATGGACTTCTCGGATTTGTTCCCGTAGAACCTCCGACGACTGTCCGAACTTTCGTCGAACTCTCGAACTCCCAACGTGATCATTGTCTTGACTCCGGCGCAACTCCTACTGCATATCTTATTTTCATCGTAGTTAATCCTGCACACTTATCTCAACATATAGATTAGATAACAAATGACAATTGACTTCATCATCAAAATCCGAGATTCAAAAGATGTAACCAACATCCACTTTCGATTCCTCCTCTATTAAGGCCACCGATGTCTACTAATAGTCTTCCTTTAATGGGCGAAGTCCAACCACCCTCTTATAGTGCTTTTTTCTTTTTCACGAGTTTAGGAGGCAACCCTTACAAGCCTCACACCTCTCTTGACTGATCATAAAACTAGAAAGGGAGGAAGAGAACACTTAGCAATTTTACAACCCAAAATCTCAAGATTTTTATCCATACTTTCGTTACTCTTTCATGCAGGAAAGAATGGGGTATTTATAGGCCCCAATGCTTTAAAAATGGAGCCAAAAAGTGTCTCATCTCGAGTTTCCAATGTATTGACGGTACCACCGTCATTATTGGGTAGTACCACTATTTATAAACTGACACTGGGCAGTACCACTACCCAGTCTGGGCGGTACGACTGCCCAGTCTGGGCAGTACGACCACTTGAGAGAGCTTGGAGATCGGGCTTTGGTGGTACCATCGCTTGATAGGGTGGTACCACCGCCTAACAACATTAACTGCCGACAGTACCACCACCTAACGTGGCTCCAAATGGTTGAATGAGCCATCCAATCAGCCCAATTTAGCCTTATTAAAGGTCTAGTTAACCTCTAATTGGGTTAGTAGGATTTCTCTCAAAACTAACTCGAATTGAAATCCTAACTGCGATAATTAAGGCTAGACAATTACAATGCAAGCAATCCTAGTTGTCCAGCACATTAATTGTTCATCTAAACTCTTGGTAAACTTTCGACGAACTCTCTACGATCTTTCGATAAGCTTTTGGTGAACTCCTAGCAAACTTTCAGTGAGCTTTCGGCAAACTCTTGGTGAACTTCTGGCGAGCTTTCACTGCATCGACCGATCCTTCGATGTATCCCCCGATTCATCTGGCCTAATACCCGATCATTGACTCTGGCCCAACTTTGATTCTTCTTTAATTATTTTGCCTTTCTCATGATCGTAGTTAGTCCTGTATCACTTATCTTAACACATGGATTAGATCATTAATTCAGTAATTAATTTCATCATTAAAATTTGAGATTCAACGATCTTCCTCTTTTTGATAATGATAACCAATTGATGATATAGAATTAACTTTAACTCCCCTTATCTATATGTCATTTTGAGATAAAGCAAACTTGAATTAAAAAAAAATCATAACCTTTAAATTCAAGTGAAACAATTTCGATCATACTGATCAAAATTAAAATTTCATACATTGTGCATCATCATTGTTTTAAGTCATCAAAGCATAGCATGCACAATTTCATCACTTCATGCATGATAATAAATCAACATCACTTTAGGCATGGCCTATATAATACTGAAGCATTCATCACTTCATGCATGATAGCAAAATTAACATCATTTTAGTATGATATTTATGGTACTAAAGAATTCATATTATCATTTTGGGCATAACACATATGATGCTAAAGCATCATTTATCACTTTATGCATGATACCACATTCAACATCATTTTGGCATGATTCTAAACATTCATCTTTTCTCCCCCTTTGTCATTAACAAAAAGGAGAATTATTCAACAATACAAGTATTTTAAACTATTCAAGTAAGTTTTATACCAATTTATCCAAGCTAGCAAATTTGTGAAATGAGAAGTTAAGCAAGAACTTTGCATGATAACTACTTTTGCTTCTTGAAATGGGCAAGCCGGCATTTTTGCTTTAGATGTGCAAGCACTTTTTGATTCTTCTTGAGATGTGCAAGTTTCTTTCTTCCTTTTGCCATAAAAATAAGAAGAAGAGGAAGAAGAATAAGGGAGGAATTCATTCATCACAAGAAAAATCAAATCCATGAAAGCTCGTGTGACATGATATGCATTTTACGCATTCTTTTTGCTCCAGCATGTCACGGACAAACTTCGAAACAAGATGTTTGATGTAATGCTTATGTATCTCCGTGCCTTTTAGTATGTTCATGCTTTACACAGCATGTAGAGGGACGACCAAAGGCTTAATAGTCCCATTTTAGTTGGGTTTGGTGGTAGCTTTAGGCTTGTAAATAAATATTGTGTCATGTGGACACTTATGAGAGATTTTCGATCTGTAGTGGACCATTTTGACCCTTTGTTGTGTAACTGTTCAGAGCTTGTAAAGTCTATTTGTAATTTGCATTGTCTATGAAGTGTTTCTTGGAATGTTTGGTTATGGATCCCAAGTGAGGCATTTTCTCTAACCCGTTTTCTCTTTTGTGGGTCCTAAGGGACCATGGAAGGCTTTGGGGAGGCTGACCTTGGCGGACGGACACGCAAGGGTGCCGTACGACTTAGGCAAAACCAGCTAAGGCCGTGACAGATGGTATCAGAGTAGGACAAGTACTCATAGAAACACTTAGCATGCAAATGTGGGGGACCTAGTGGGGCTACGTTGAGGGTAGTCAGCACACGCACGACCGTTTGGGGGAAAATGAGTATGAAGATGTAGGGAAAAGGAGTCGCTCGGAGGAGCGAGCATTTGAGATTGGCATTTAGAGGAATGGCCAACCCTTCGCGCAAGAGGCACCACGAGAATAGGCAAGCTTGGAAGAATGCAGAGCACACAAAGGTTAGGATGGCTGAGTTTGAGCTACGGCTAAATGTTGACAACTATACTTGATAGTGCTCAAGGCAAGCGAGGCGCTTGGTAAAAGGATGAGACCATTCAAGGTGGAATGAGTTGCTCAGCGACCGAAAGAGTTATGCAAAGCTCACAGAGGTAAGGAAAATTGCTAACTCAAAGAATTCGGTACTCATACATGGGCTTGTATGCGGACGATGGAATGTTCGTGGCCATCCCAAGACGACCGAGACTCGGCGCCATGGAGCATTGAAACTTTCTCTTCGACATGTGAAGGATATGTCCGTAGAAGGCTGAAGTGTGCAATGAGTTCAACATGCTGCTAGGCCTTAAGTGGTGTAGCGGGGGCTGTATTGATGTGGAGTCACAATCTAGCAAGTGTGTTTGCAGGAGGCAGAACAATACACAGTTTGTTCAGCAAATTAGAGTAGTCCAAGGGGATGGTGGTCTCCGAAACGAAGAGAGATGTTGCTCTAATGGGACAGTTATCCAGGAGGGATAAGTCCCGACTCTCCAGAGGGAGAATCATGTGGGACGGACCTCACATGTTGAGGAGTACCTCAACAAACAACAACTCCATGAAGTTCAATGGACTGAGCAAGTGGCGAGGAGTCATCGCATGATCTCGCTCGAGAGAATGCATTGGTGGATGTATTGCGAGATCAAGTGGGGGAGAAACCCAAAGCAACACAAAAGAAGGCACACTTGGAGCCGATATGGAGATTGGACTCAAGGGAGGGCTAACCCGTGGAATGGTGGGCGCAAAGGCCACCATCAATTCCATGCAAAAACGAGGAGCGGAGCAACTTGGGTGTAACTTGGCAATATATTAGCAGAGGCCACACATGGAGGGATCATAATTCGAGTTCATCCCACAAGGATCAGAATGCAATAGAGATGTCACCAGGAGGCGACATGGTACAGCGGATCGTGGTGGAATAGTTCGTGATAATGCGATGCACATGACATAGTCCTGTGAGGGACTAGATCATACGGAGGTATGATTAGGAGCTACTGGAAGCTCTACTTCAGTGAACAACATGACGGCAAGAAGGGCTATGGATTCAAGGAGTGAAGGCCATGGTACCGCAAAGGCGGGTCTTCCGTGCGTGCATCGAATTTTATATCGGATGGAAGCCTTGGTGATCAACATATGGGGGTTGTGTTTCACTAAGGAAAAAGTTTGAATGCAAGTACCAATAAGTCCCATGGGAGGGACTTGATCATGCAGAGGTATGATCGAAGCAACTAGAGAGTTGGACTGCTCCAGAGCCCATATTCGCTTAAGGGAGCCCGACAAGTCAGAGGACAAGATCGAGCAAGCGAACATTGCTACCAAGGAAGTTAAGGAGAACAGAATCGGTGCAAACCCTACAACGTGATAGTAGAGGCCATGCATGAGAGTTGCGGTCTATCTTTCCATCGACCAAAGGGATCTACTTGGAGAACACCGAGGTGCTGAAGCAGGGGGTCGAAAGGTGTGAGGAAGCGACGACTAGTCCAGAGGGACTTAGCTACCCAAAATCAAGCATCGGTTAGAATGGAGATGGACTCGGAGGAGTGTCGCAGAGATATATCTACTGATTGTGAAGAAAAGGGATGCAGATTTGAGGCGATGGATAGTAGTGCCATGGGCATGACAGCGCCATGGTACCGCAAAGGTGGGACTTCCGTGAAAGTCATTGATCCCTTGCTCTCATGGAGGGAGAGCGCTTGGTCGTGAAAGAGGCCGAGGAGGTGGAGCATGCAGAGGTAAACTCTGAGTACCGAGATAAGGCTGAAGGGCAGAGGCCAAGGAACTTCGTAAGACCAGTGTCAACGAGCTTCTCATCAAGATAGCCGAAAGTGAAGGACTTCAGGTCATGCAAGAGTGCACGACTAAGGAATGAAGCAGGCAGTATGTGGTGTTGTACCTTTGTTACTCAGTGGAGTAGGCGGCAGGGTTGATGGAGAAGATGGTACAATCTCAGAGGCGACCAAATCTATTAGAGAATTACTCTAAGTTGGGATGAAAACTTCCTGCATTCCAGAAGTTCGATGGCATTGAGAAGGTGAATCATAGTAACTAACTCAATGCAAAGAGTGCAAACACTTCAAGTGCTTCAGAAGTGTGAGCAAAGAGTAGGCGAAGGCCAGTAACCAGCTCGATGCATGGAGTACAACCTCGAGGAGGCAGGCGAAGTCAAGTAACCTTTACCTTCTCAACCCTTAAGAGAATGGGCGAAACTGAGTATCCTAATTCTCTTATCTATCCAGCAGAGGAGCTCTACACAGGTTCAAAGACCCTTCGAAGATATTAGAAGACAATAGTTGTCAAATTCTCACCATTGGTGTTCAGTGTTACTGAGAGTAGAGTATCTGCCTCATTTCCTAACAGAATGCCAATCGAAAGCGGAAGTGATGCGAATATACTTGGAAGTGACAACTAAGTGAAAGAAGAGTCGATGAGCAAATTTTGTGGAGGAAGGACCAAAAACTTTGAAAGTTTGCGAGGCGATGCTCGTTAAAGCTCCAACAAGCATCCACCCAGTTCAAGCAGCATGAGGCATCTGAGAGACTGGTGCATAGTAAGGATGGTATTTTTCTTCATCTGGAGGATCCGTAGGAAGCAACAAGGATCAACACAACTCAGCCAACCCCACATCAGAGTCAGAGTCATTGGTGAGTTAAAGCAGCATGGCGGATCAAATGTTCAACTACTCAAAAACAATAGCGGAGAGCAGCTGGGAGCCAAGAGGCACATTGCAACTGGAGCAGAAGATTGAAGACTTAGCAAAAGCGATGAGTTGCAGTGTTCACAAAGGCTTCGACGAGGACATCGAAGGAATAAGTGGGGGAGAATGTTATGGACAAACTTCGAACATGATGTTTGATGTAATGCTTATGTATATCCGTGCCTTTTGGTATGTTCATGCTTTACACAGCATGTAGAGGGACGGCCGAAGGCTTAATAGTCAAATTTTAGTTGGGTTTGGTGGTAGCTTTAGGCTTGTAAATAAAGGTTGTATCATGTGGACACTTGTGAGAGATTCTCGGTCTATAGTGGACCATTTTGACCCTTTATTGTGCAACTGTTCAGAGCTTGTAAAGTTTGTTTATAATTTGCATTATCTATGAAGTGTTTCTTGGAATGTTTGCTCGTGGATCCCGAGTGAGGCATTTTCTCTAACTCGTTTTCTCTTTTGTGGGTCCTAAGGGACCATGGGAGGCTTTGGGGAGGCTGACTTTTGTGGACGGACACGCAAGGGTGCCGCACGACTTAGGCAAAACCAGCTAAGTCCGTGACAAGCAAGCATCAACTTTTGCTCCATTACCTATCTTGAGGTCTATCTCACCTCTCGCCAATCTCTTAGTTTTTGCTAGAACCTGGAATTGTAAATATGATAAGCACTACCGGTGTCTAATACTCGTGTGTTATCATAAGAGTTTGACAAATGGAGATTGATCACGGATGTACCTAAAGCTTCTCTAAGCTTTGTTTCGCCCTCTCTACAATATACTCTTTGTAGTTCCTCTTCCAGTGCCCATCTTTGCCGCAGTGGAAGCACTGGCCTTTTTCCTTTGCCGGGTCTTTCTTAGCAACCTTTACTTTACCCGGTCTGCCCTTGCCCTTGCCCTTCTTAAGGGACTTTTTTGCCTTTCTTTTCTTTCTAGTCTCACTAGTATAGAGAACTGGCTTCTCTTTCTTGATAGTGCTCTCTACCTCCCTCAATATATTGAGGAGCTCATGGAGAGTCACCTCAAGCTTGTTCATATTAAAATTTATTATGAACTATGAAAAGGAATCTAGTAGAGACTGAAGTACAAGATTCACACACAAGTTATCATCTAAGACCATTCATAGACCTATGAGTTTCTCTACCCACTTAATCATCTTTAGGACATGGTTCTGAACCGGTGTCCCCTTAGTCATCCTAGCATGGAAGAGGCTCTTGGATATCTTATATCGCTAAGTTCTTCCCTGTTCCTCAAACAGTTTGTAGACATGTAGGAGAATGGATCTGGCATCCATCTTTTCATGCTGTCTCTATAACTCAAGAGTCATTGAGCCCAACATGTAATACTAAGCAACATACACTATTTTATCCATCGTGAGAACAATTCTTAGTTTATGGAGTCAATCTGCATAATTCGGACCAATGAGGCGGTTAATATCAAGTATGCCACGTAAGGGATTTAAAAGCGACATTTTATAAAAATAAACATATAGCAGAAATATATAATATATAAAATTTATAAAAATAAACAAATAAGATATTGACTTCTATCTTAATCTACTCCCATTATTTTCTCGCGAAACACATAACTCCTTTTGGCATATGAATTGAAGAACCCCTGTGGATCTCTAGTGGGGATCGAGATTCAATTATCGTCTTAACGTAACCTCGAAGGACTCGACTAATCACGCTAAGCCCGGAAAAGTAGCAACTCTTGCCAATCACAACTCCTTGTGATTTCCATCCTATTCAACCTCTGAACCACCATGGTGTTTGATTAAGTCATCACCATCATTACAAGATGAGTCTGATTCGATAATATGCCCTTGAGTGACTCAACCAAGCATATCATGTCATCAGGTCGCCGATGACATCTCTGTGTCGTAGGCAAGATAGCGAATCACGAAATAGGTGAGCCTCGAATGACTCGATCAACTCAACCTATGTCGGAAATCGGTCCATCCCTATAAAGATAAAAGGCCATTTGAGTCAATCTAATTATCTCATGTTTATTGACTTAATATTATAAAGAGAGGGGATTTTTGATTTGGTCTCATAATATGACATGTCACATACATACATATTTAATATATATCTATATCACATATAAATATATAAACATATCTAGTAGGTGTATAAGCAATCACACATCACATGAGCAATCACACTAGATGATCATGGACCACAAACTAATATGATTAGGCTTGAGCTAGTGGGCCTAATCACTCACATCAAGATTTATATATGCAACGACGCATCTCCATGCCCTGTGGTCATCCATCTTGTCCTCGTTTGTTCCGTCGTAATTGCACATCAAGGTCATTAATGATTAGCTCTGATACCAAGGTACTAGTAGAGTTTAATCATATTTTGACTTGTGAAACCACATCCGATATTTGGCATACTCTTGAAATCACACACGAAAGCATTAGTAGAGTTAAAGATTCGAAGATTAATCTTTTGATGCATAATTTTAAAATATTTTGTATGAAGCCAAGTGAAACTATTATTGATATGTGCACCCATTTTACGGATGTCATCAATAGTTTAAAAGCACTTGGTGAAAGTTTTTTCTAACCTTGAACTTGTGAATAAAATTTTATGATCTCTTCTTAAAAATTGGGATCCTAAAGTAACTACAATATAAGAGGCAAAAGACTTAAACAAGTTTTCACTTGAAGAATTTATTGAGTCATTAATGACCTATGAAATAACGTGCAAGGCACATGATGAAGTTAATGAATATGAGAATAACCTTTTAAAGAACAGGAATGATTTGAAACTTTGAACAATAAAATACCACTTGAGTGATAACTCAAGTGATAATGATGATGACATTGAACTTCTTATAATAAAGCTTCAAATGTTCTTAAAACAAAAATCAAAGAATAAAAAAAAAACTTAAAAAGAATAAAATTACTTGCTATAAACGCAAGAAGCTAGGGCACTCCAAAGATGAGTATATAAAACTAAAGAAGAAGTTGCCAAAGAAGAAGGAAGCACTCAAGGACGAATCGAGCGCATCCGAAGACGACAAGTAAACCAACAAAGATGATGTGGCCTTTCACAATAAGGTATGTAACTCACCCGAAATGTATTTGCCTTATTTTGAAATAACTTGATGTATTTCATGAGTTGTTAGTTTAGAAAAATTATATATAAATTATTAAAAAAAATTATCATGACAATTACATGTTTTATGATAAAGGAATAAAAATGTTAAAATTAAATGTGATGCTTGTACACCAAATAAGATTAATTCTATGCATGATTTAAGAAGTAATAATATATATCCTATTGATTTCCATATTGCTTTTCGATTATAAATGATGATGCATTACTTTTGTATGGACGACTAAGCATGAAGAGTTAGATTCACTTAATCATTTTGATTAAAAATATATTACTACAAAAAAAATGATTTTGATTGAAAATGCCTTATGTTTAATGAAATCATGCTTGATGTTTTAATGATGTAATGATGTAATGATGTAATGAAAATATTAAAAGGTTTGATACCATGCTTGATGATTTTACATTATATATGAGGATTTGAAGTATTGGTGATTTGAAATAACATGTTTTGGAATTATGTGTTACACTTTTTAATCTTGATGATTTTTATGATAAATCCTACTCTTTCAGTTTTTAATGATAATGCATATTTTGTTTGGGATTAAAAAAAAAATAAGGATATGCCTGTATGAAATCAATCACATGAATTGAAACAACTAAAAAAGGAATGCATTTTAAAAATTTCTTTATCTGATCGATTTTTTAATAAGAAATTGATAAATATATTTATGTTATTTTCAATCTCTTGAAAGTGATTTTGATGATTTGACGATTTGAATTTGGATGAGTTTCATCTAATCATGATTTTTATCTTGATTTCTCGATATTTATAACTTGAGATTTATTCTATATGAATCAAGATCCTTATTCTCCTATGATTCTATTTGCTATGTATCAAAGAGAAGCTTTATTAAAATCATGATCTTGAATTCTCAAAATTATAACTTGTGATTTTCTTTATATGAATCAAGATTCACTACACTTTATTCTCGTGACTCTTGCATTTTATTAAAGAGAATACTTATCCGAATGAATCATAACTTTGCTCTTGATTTTTTGATAATTGATTATAACTTGGAAGTTTTATTATGAATCAAGAATTTTCACAAATTGTCCTCCTATGATTCTTCTTGGTATTCATTAAAAAAGGGGGATGCATTCAAATTAACCATGATACATCACTAGACTTCTTGATTTTTATAATTTGAAGTTTAGTATATACAATTTTCTTGTATTTATGATTTGTATATCTCATGATATGATTGAATCATTATTGTAAAAAAAAAAAAAAAATTGTTAGCTTGCACATTGCAAAAGAGAACAAAAAAAAGTGCTAGCTTGAATGATAAACTTAAATTTACCAAATGCATAAACTCTTCTTATACATTTTTCGGATCATGATATTGATTTCTTGATTTTTTTTTTACTTGAGTATTCTTTTTAAATCAAGATTATTTCTTATCATTCCTTTTATTTACAAAAAAAAAATTATCAAAAATGATACATCGTCTTTTGGTATTCATGACTTAATCTTTTATTTTTGATGATTGAAACATTGATATAAATCTATCCTTGTTATTTATCTTTGTTACAATTTAAAAATTGATATAAAGGAAAAAGAATTACAATATTGTATTCTTCCCTTCTATTTGACAATGAAAAAGGGGGAGTAAAACTTGCTAGCTTACTCATCTCAAAAGAGAAACAAGAAATGCTATCTTGCAAATTTCAAGAGAAGTAATGTTTACTAACTTACACATTCCAAGAAGATGCAAAAATTAGCTATCTTACATATCTCAAAAGACGTAAAATTTTGTTTACTTTTATATGTGAAAATCTTACTAGCTTGCATATCTAAAAACTTGCTAGTTGTACTTCTTCTTTTCATCAATAACA
The DNA here is from genome assembly GCF_036884655.1 of Musa acuminata AAA Group. Classification (NCBI taxonomy): domain Eukaryota; kingdom Viridiplantae; phylum Streptophyta; class Magnoliopsida; order Zingiberales; family Musaceae; genus Musa; species Musa acuminata. The sequence goes on along the minus strand of NC_088336.1, from coordinate 4,661,449 downwards.
AAGGGAGAGAAAGAATTGCTAGTGTGCACATCTCAAAAGAAAATTACTAGCTTGCATGACTATGTTTCAAAAACTTAAGATTATGTTTATAATACAATGATTTGAAATTATATATAAAAAACTTTCTAGATGCACTTCTCCCTTTTGTTGATGACAAAGGGAGAGAAATTATGATAACGATCATGCATAAAATAATATTTTAAAAATATACATGATGATTTGATATTATGCATGCAATACTTCAACTTATGATAATGATGCATGCAATGATGAAATATTCATGATTAAACTTGCTTTGACTTGAATTTAATTTGAATTCAAGATTCATCTCAATTATGCATATTAATAGGGGGAGTTTAGTTAAACTCCGTCATCAATTGATTGTCATCATAAAAAAAAAGGGAGATTGTTGAATCTCGAATTTTGATGATGAAACCAATTAATAATGTTATGATCTAATTTATATTTTGAGTGACACAGGACTAGCTTCAATCAGGAGAGCAAATTGATTAAAGTAGGAAGAACAAGAAGTAAGACCAAAATTGAACATATCAAAAGATTGGACGTTAGACCAGAGGAATGGTCAACGTGTCGGCAGAAGGCTTCGTGCCATGAGTTTGGGCATCGGGTCAAGAAGATCAGATATTGTGCCAAGAAGAACAGATGTTGTGAGAAGGCAATATGCCGATTGGGCAATACATCGAAAGAGAGGACGATGCACCGAAGGGTCGGACGAAGCGTTAGATAAACCAATGACATGCTGGATAACTTAGTATTCTAACTTGTAATAATTTGTCTAGATCGAAGTAGTTTTAGTTATAATTGGATTGGTTTATAACGTAATTAAGCTAACTCAATTAGGAGCTAATTGGGCTCGAATTGAGGTTATTTTGGGCCAAGAGAAAGGCCCATTTAGTGACCCAAAAGTTGGTTAAGGTGGTGGTACCGCCAGTGGCTCAATCTCCGAGACACAATCTCCAAGATTATGTCAAGCGGTAGTACCGATGGACTGAGTAGTGGTACCACCTAGACACAGTCTCCCAGACTATGTCAGGTGTTAGTACCGTTAGACTGGGTGGCAGTACTGCCTAGTCTCAGTGCTGCAGGCGGCCAGTACCCTGAAAACCAAGGATGAGACACTTTTAAGCTTCAAGTTTGAATCCATTTGGGGCCTATAAATACTCCTCTCATCCCTGCTCAGTAAACATAATAACTGAGAATAAAAATAAGAAAAAATTCTATTATAATCTTGTGAAAGTTTTCCTCCTCTAGTCTAAGTGTGATTTCTGTTTAGAGAGGAGTGAGTGGGGGTGTAAAGGTTCTCTCCCGAGCCTATCAGAAGGAGAATAGAGTTATAAGGGTAGTTGGTCTTTGCCCATTGAAAGAAGATCGTTAGTGGATACCGGTAACCTCGACGGAAGATGAATCGAGAGTGGATGTAGGTCACGATGACCGAATCACTATAAAACTTGGTTTGCATTTACTTTAAGCTCTTTACTTTCATTACAAACTGCTTTATTTATTTATTCACTATACTTCTGTATGCTTTCAAGTTAACATCTTTCCGATATAATTTTTCATCAAAGGAAACTTTCAAAATCGACTGTTAGGATCGAATCGACACTAAGGGGAGGGGGGGGGGGGGTAAATTAATGCAGTGATAAAAATTGACTATTAGGATCTTCTTAGTGCACTAAGAAGATCGAACCACTATAAATTGATTTGCTTCTCTTTATTTATTCTTTACCCATGATTTAGTTTTTTATTCTCTTTACTTGTAACATTTTAACTTGATTAATTGAGTTTTCGAAATGTGTTATTTTTTTTTATCAAGTTTTAAAATCTATTAAAAATGCTACTATACTAATTCACCACCCTCTTTGTGTTATTAAGATTTTAACAATTAGTATAGAGCAAAGTTTTTCATTTGGATTAACACCCAAGATAAAATAAACGATATTTTTTAAGTAATCAAGGGGGATACTTTATCATACATCCTCCCATGTTCAATTGAATAGATAACATTTACTAAAAAATCAGAATAAGAATTTTTTTACTTTCTACAGATTTTGATTTATGAAATATTATTAAGTTTGTGTTTTAAAAATATTCTAAATTAATAGATGAATGAAATGATTGAAAAAAATATTTTTTTTATAAATGTTAAAGCTATGAATGGTCTATTTTATGTTTTAGAAAAAATAAGTTTAATTGAGTTTTTACTTGTGATACTATTAGTTATAAGTGTCTTGCAAGCCAATTATATGAATGATGGCAAGTGTGATATGCTATACAATTTCTTTCGGTTATTATTATTATAATATTTGATCACTTGATGATGAATATATTATGATGTCCTTGGATCTGTGTAATGAGAATTGGATCATGATAAGTACTAGTCACAGGTGCCCTACAAGCCAATCATGTGAGCGATGACATATGTGACACGATACACACTCTTTTTACTTATTATTATTTCTTTACATTTTTCTCACTTTATGTTACTAGTTATAGGTGCCTTGCAAGCCAATAACGTGAGTGATGACACATGTAACATTACACATACTCTTTTACACTTATTATATTATTTAGAATTTTATCGCTTTATATTGCCTATTGCATGAATATATTGGTGGATCTATGCAATGGGAATCGGATCGTGATGAGATCACGATAATGAGACCAATTCGCCTTTAAACACAGACTATAAATAATCCTAGTCATAGGGTACTCGAGAGGAACATCGAGATAACTGGATAAACTAGTGTACTATATACCCATCCATATGATGGAGATAGCTGGTCTCATAGTTGCTCATGTGGGGACACTAGGGATATAGTGCAGGTGCTTATTGGAAAATGAGTTCATTGATTGATCCGCTCACAGAATGCTGGATGGTTGATGATGTCTTATTGTTAGACAACGATTCTATAGTCCCAAAAGTGTATCTTGTCCTTAGACTTGAGACACCAAGGATCTTGTATGAGTACTCCACTCTTTGATATCGGACTTATAGGCCTAGAAGTTCCAGATCTAGCACAGCTAGTCATCGAGAGAGGTAGCCAAACTTACGAGGGCTATTGAGTGTTGATAGAGGATCATCTGCTCTCGGTGTCATGAGAGGAATATTCCATGTGTTCTTATTCAGACAAATCCTTGGCTAGGGTCATTCAGATTGAGAGAGAAAGAGTTTTCCGGGAGAATCCGATTAGAGCGAGACTCAAGTAGAAACTATATGGGCCTAACAACACCATGCCAAGTGTATGGTCTCTAAGGTATTAGATGGATAAGGGACTATAGATAAATGGTAATTGAGGATAAACATGTCCAATGGATTGGATTCCCTTGTATTATCTAGGGACTACGACGTATTGGCCTAGTACATTCGTAGTTGATGAGTCGGGTGAATTAATATAGAGATAATAATTCATTGAGTCAGAAGGAGTTCTAATAGCATATGATAGGGCATTATGATGAGTAGAGGCTTATATATGAGATATTCGCCGAAGCTCTATCTTATTGGATATCCAATAATCCTCTGAATTATTGGATCACATGGATGAGATTCAGTAAGAGCTAATAAGAGATTATTGGTTAGAGACCCACTAATATAAGAGGCTTGGGTAATTAGATGGAGATCAAGTACGTAATAGGGCACGATCCATTAGGGTTAAGTTAATTGGGAGCCTCTATAAATAGAAGGGAACTAAAAACCTATAGGTTAGAGGTTTTCTTGGTTGTCATCTCCTATTCTCTTCCCCCTTCTCCTCCTTAGATAGGAGGTGTGAGACTTGGGTAGTGATTTGAGGAGCGTCGTCGTAGCCCTACTTTGTAGATCACCACTATAGACGAGGGCGCTTGACCTCCTTCATCCTTTCCTACAGATCTACAGAGATTCAGGGATATATGATCTCCCTAAGTAAAACACTATTATCTCATATGTAGATTTAATTTTTACGAGTTTTTGTGCACCAATCTTCACACGATAATGAACACATTTTTGAAAAATTTAGGGTTTTTATTTTCTTTTCTTTCGCTACGCATATGATGTCACCCCTAGATTTTCCTACAAATATTGCCTGTTGCATGTATGGTGATGTTCATGGATTTGTGCAATAGGAATCGAATCGTGATGAGATCACGATAATGAGATCAATTCGCCTTTAAACACAAACCCTATATAATCCTGGTTATAGGTTACTCGAAAGGGACATCAAGATAACTAGATGGAGTGATGTGTTATATACTCATCCATATTGGGAAGAGATCTACTAATCTAAGAAGCTTGCATAGTTAGATAAAGATCCAGTTCCCAATAGGGTAGGATCTATTAGGGTTAGGTTGATAGGGATCTCTATAAATAGGAGGGAACCAAAGGGGGCATAGGCTAGACTCTCTTGGCTGCCACCTCCTATACTCCTCGCTTCCTCTCCTCCGAAGCCAACAGCCCCTGTTTGGGGCGTGTGAACAGCAAGAAGGGCTAGCCCCTTCTTGATCGCATAGTGCGCATGGAAAGGAGGATTATGCAGCGTTTTGAGGAGCATCTTATTGAATTTCGAATTTTGATGATAAAATCAATTGATGTATTAGTCATCTAATATATATTTTGAGTAACGTAGGACTACCTTTGATCAAGGAGAGCAAATTGATTAAAGTAAGAGGAATCAGACATTGGGCTGGAGTGAACATATCAGAAGATTGGACGTCAGGCCGGAGGATCGGTCGATAGAAGGCTCATACCATGAATTCAGGCATCGGGCCTAAGGATCAGACATTGTGCCAAGGAGATCAGAAGTTACAGGAGTCAACATGCCGATTGGGTACTACACCGAAGGAGAGGATGATGCATCGAAGGATGGATGAGTGCCGGATAAACCAATGACATGCCGAACAAAGGATTCATACTTTGCAATCATTTGTCTAAGATAGAAGTTGCTTATGCTAGTCATAGGTGCCCAGCAAGCCAATCACGTGAGTGATGGCACGTGTGACTTGATACATAATCTTTTTGCTTATTATATTTTGGCGTATATCACTTTATAACTATTGCATAAATGCATACATATATTGTGATGTCCTTGGATTTGTGCAATTGGAATCGGATCGTGATGAGATCACGATAATGAAATCGATTCACCTTTAAACACATATCCTAAATAATCCCGATCATAGGTTACTCGAGAGGGACATCGTGATAACCGGATAGACTGGTGTGCTGTATACCCGTCCATATGATGGATGCAGCTGGTCTCATAGCTGCTCGTGTAGGGACACTAGGGATACAGTACAGGTGCTCATTGGAGAATGAGTTCACTGATTGATCCGCTTACGGAATGCTAGATGGTTGATGATGCCTTATTGTCAGACAGTGATTCCGTAGTCCTAGTGGTGTATCTGGTCCTTAGACTTGAGACACTAAGGATGTCCTGTATGAGTGCTCCACTCTTTGATACCAGACTTATAGGTTTGGCTGTCCCCAGATCTAGTACAGCTGGTCATTGGGAGTGGTAGTCGACCTTACGAGGGCTATTGAGTGTCAATAGAGGATCATCCACTCTCGGCGTCATGAGAGGAATATCCTATGTGTTCTTGCTCAGACAAATCCCTGGCCAGGGTCATTCGGGTTGAGAGAGAAAGAGTTCTCCGGGAGAATCCGATTAGAGCAAGACTCGAGTAGAAACCGTATAGGTCTGACAGCACCATGCTCGATATACGGTCTCTGGGATATTAGATGGATGAGGGACTATAGGTACATGGTAACTGAGGACAGACATGTCCAATAGATTGGATTCCCCTGTATCGTCTGGGGACTACGGCATAGTGGCCTAGTACGTCCGTAGTCGATGAGTCGAGTGAATTATTACAGAGATAATAATTCACTGAGTTAGAAGGAGTTCTGACAAGTATGACTCACGGCCAGCTCGATATTGGGCCTAGAGGATCACACACATATGGTAGGCATTGCGATGAGTAGAGGTTCGGATATGAGATATCCGACGGAGCCCTTGTCTTATTGGATGCAGATCCAATACCCACTAGGGAAGGACCCATTAGGGTTTGACACGAGATCTCTATAAATAGGAGGGATTCACAGCCTCATAGGCTAGAGTCTTTGCTTGCCTTTCCTATTCTCCTCTCCCTCTCCACCTCAGAGTAGGCCTGGAGTTTTGAGGAGCGTCGTCGCAACCCTACTGTGTAGATCACCGCTAGAGAGGAGGACGCTTGACCTCCTTCACCCTCTCCTAAGGATCTGCAAGGAAACAGGGATATACGATCTCCCTAGGTAACACAATCTCTGTACGCAGTTTTGTGTTTTGCGAATTTTTGCGCACCAATCTTCGCACGACGACGAACATCTTTTTGGGAATCGGGGATTTTTGTTTTCTTGTTCTTCCGCTGCGCATATGATGTCGCCCCCCAATGATTTCCCAACAGCTTAGGGGGCTAATTGAGTTAGCTTTCGATGTAATCATGGTAACTCAATTAGGAGCTAATCGGGCCTTAAATGGGATTGATTTAGGCTCAGCCCATTCAGTGACCCAAAAGTTGGGTCTAGTGGTGGCACTGCCAGAACAGGCGGTGGAATTGCTTGTGAGTTGGAAAACTCAAAAAACCCGGTCTCCGAGGCTATATGGCAATGGTACCTCCAGACTAGGCAATAGTGCCTCCCAATGATAGTATGTCAGGTGGTGGTACCATCAGACTGGGTGGTGGTACCACCTAGTGTCAGGCTGCAGGCGGTGGTACCACCCGTACCCTGAAACCTCGGGGATTTGAATTTTGGGCTCCAAATTTGAATCTATTTTGGGGCCTATAAATACCCCACTCTTTCTTGCTTGGTAAAGCAAGAAAGTGAGTTAAAAAAAGGGAAAGAATCATTGAGTAAAAATTGTTATATCTCTAAAAGAGTAGAGTCCCTTCTTCCTAGTATTTAGAAAGTTCTTCTAAAGGGAGAAGAGAGATCTAGGTCTAAATGAGAGATGTAAAGGTTCTCTCCTAACCCTGTCAGAAGGAGATTAAAATTATAAGAAGGTAGTTGATCTTCACCTATTGAAGGAAGACCGTTAGTAGATGCCGATGGCCTCGACGGAATAGGAATCGGGAGTGGATGTAGGTCACGATGACCGAACCACTATAAAACTCGGTTTGCATTTACTTTAAGCTATTTACTTTTATTGCAAACTGCCTTATTTGCTTTACCTTCTTATTACACTCTTATGTATGCTTTCAAGTTAAACTCATATTTCCAATATCGATTTTCATCGAACGTATGAAGAAATTTCAAAACTGACATTTTTATCCGCTACACTAATTCACCTCCCCCCCCTTCTTAGTGTCGCTCTTAATCCTAACAATTGGTAACAAAGCCATATTTTTCTCATTTAGTTTAACACCCAAGAAAAATGGCTATTTTCAGCTTTCAAGAGGGCTTTTTCTATCGTTTATCCTCTCATATTCAATGGGATGTACTACACTTATTGGAAAACTCGGATAAGAGTTTTCTTACTTTCCTTGAACCTTGATTTATAAAATATTATTGAAAACATATTTGAAAGGTCTTCTCTTCTAATGAATAATTGGAATGAGTTGGAGAAGAAGACTTTTTCTTTAAATGTCAAGGCTATGAATGCCTTATTTTACGCTTTAGATAAAACTGAATTCAATCATGTTTCTATTTGCGAAACTGCAATCGATATTTGGCACACTCTTGAAATCACACACGAAGGCACTAGTAGAGTAAAGGATTCTAAGATAAATCTTTTGATATATGATTTTGAATTGTTTTGTATGAAACCAAGTGAAACTATTGGAGGCATGTACACCCGTTTTATAGATTTCGTCAATGGTTTAAAAGCACTTGGTAAAAGTTTTTCGAATCTTGAACTTGTTAATAAAGTTTTACGATCTCTTTCTAAAAATTGGGATTCGAAAGTAACGGCAATACAAGAATCAAAGGACTTGAACCATTTTCCAATTGAAGATCTTATTGGGCCCTTGATGACCTATGAAATGACTTGTGTTGAACATGTTGAACATGAGAACCACATTCTAAAGAACAGGAAGGATTTGACACTTCGAACAATAGAATACCACTTGAGTGATGACTTAAGTGATGATGATGATAACCTTTAACTTCTCACAATACAGCTTAAAAAGTTTTTAAAACAAGAATCAAAAAGTAAAAATGAACTTAAAAAGAAGAAGCTACAAAAGAAGAAGAAAATACTCAAGGTAGCTTGGGATGAATCAAGTTCATCCGACGATGAAGAATAATCCAACAAAGACGAGGTGGCAAACTATGCCTTAACGGTTTTTGACGACGAGGTAACCAAAACCCCTTTACTTTATTTTGAAATTACTTGATGCCTTTTCATAAGTTATTTTTAAATTAGTTAGTAAATAAAAATAAAAAAATAAAAAATATCATGCTTCTCTTTCTAAGTGATTTTAAAAAAATTAAAATTTAAGCATGACAATTGCATGTTAATTCCTAGCACTAAGCATGAAAAGTTAGATTCACTTAAAAAGAAAAAATTATTACTACAACAAACAAAATGATTTTAAAAATACTTAATGTTTAATGAAATCAATTTTGATGATTTAATGATGTATAATGATGTAATGAAAATATTAAAAGTTTTGGGACAATGCTTGATGATTTTATTCTATGCATGAGATTTTGAAGTTATACATGATGATTTTTATGAATTATTGATCTTGATGATTTTTGTGATAAATCTTACACTTTTATTTTAAACGATGATATATATTTTGATTTGACACAAAAAAAAAAGGTCATGCTTGTATGAAATAAAATTACTTAAATTGAAACACCTAAAAGAGAATATATTTTAAAAATAAATAATTGTATCATATTTTATGATTTTATATTTTAAAACTATGCATGAATCAAGTTCTCATGTGAATCTATTTACGTTGCCTTCATTGAAATTTTTTTAAAAGTGATTTTGATGATTTGAATTTAAATGAAAAATTTTCAACTAAATCATGAACTTTCTTTTGATTTCTCTACTTGAGCTATCTTTTATGAAAATTAAAATATTTTCTATCTTTGATAATTTCTTCTTACCATTTACTAAAGAAGAGACTTATGCAAACAAACTATGACCTTGATAATGGTTTGTAATGGTTTGAAATTATGCATGTTATATGTTAAAAACTTGAAACCATATTTTGGTATCATGCATACCCAAGTAATGTTGATTTGACAAATTGAATGAGTTGAAAATCAATGATGATTTTTCTCTTGATTATAACTTATGATATTTTTTTTTATATGAATCATCATCTTGATTTCTTGATATTTTATACTTGAAATCTTTCTATGAATTAAGATCATTTTCTCCTTATTTCTTTTTGCTATTTACTAAAGAGAATATTTATCAAAATAAATCATGTCTTTTGGTATTCACATGATCTTATCTATCATGATATGATTTTTATAATTTCATATATTATTGAAGTATATCTTATAACCAAATTTTTCTTGTTATCCTTCATGTGATGATATGAAATTATGTAATACTTATGATATTATGTTGATGCATACAAATGAGAAGTTATGATCATGCATGGTAGGATATAATATAATTTGATAAATTGATACCATCATGATGTGAAATATTTATAATTTGGAATGACGCATGCAGTACTTATGATTTTATTATGATGATGTATATGATGTATTGCATATGATATGAATCATGATTAAAATTACTTTGACTTGAATGCAATTTGAATTCAAGGTTTATCTCAATTATGGCATACTGAAATAAGAATAACACTTTATCTTTATCATAATTTGAAAATTGATATAAAAGAAAATGAATTACACGTTATATTGTTATTCCCCTCCTTTTGCCAACGACATAGGGGAGAAAGAATTGCTAGTGTGCACATCTCAAAAGAGAAAAATTGTTGGCTTGCACATTTTGAAAGGAAGCAAAAATTGCTAACTTGCACATCGCAAAAAGAAGCAAAATTTGCTAGCTTGCTCATCTCAAAGGAGAAGCAAGAAGTGCTATCTTGCACATCTCAAGAGAGGCAATACGCATGATGCATGAACATCTAAAAAATTTGCTAGCTTGCATGTTCTAAAATGATGTAAAATTTGCTAGCTTACATGTTCTAAAATGGTGTAAAACTTATTAAATTTGCTAGCTTGCACATTACAAAGGGAGCAAAAATTGCTAGCTTGCACTTCCCCAAAGAGAAGAAAAAACTCACTAGCTAGCATGTTCTAAAGTGATAAAATATTTTGCTAAATTGTTAAGCTTTTTATAGTTGTACTTCTCCTTTTTGTTGATGACAAAGGGAGAGAAGTCATGATGACAATCATGCATGGGATGATGTACTTGGATATTTTGATTATGCATGAGTTTATGTTGCATGCAATAATATGATTAATTGGGTCATTCAATATTCATGATGCATGCAATGGTGAAATACTTATAATTTTTTTGAATTCAAAGATTTTATCAATATAGCATATTGATAGGAGGAGTTTAGTTTAAACTCCGTTATCAATTGGTTGTTATCATCAAAAAGGGGGAGATTGTTAAATCTCAAATTTTGATGATGAAATCAATTAATGTGTTAGTCATCTAATCTATATTTTGAGTAATGCAGGACTACCTTTGATCAAGGAAAGGTAAATTGATTAAAGTAGGAGGAATCAAACATTGGGTCGGAGTGAATATGTTAGAAGATTGGACGTTGGGCTAGAGGATCGGTCGAAGTATCGGTAGAAGGCTCGTGCCATGAATTTAGGCATCAAGCCAAAGGATTGGACATTGCTCTAAGGAGATCGGAAGTTACGGGAGTCAACATGTCGATTGGGCAATACGTTGAAGGAGAGGACGATATGTCAAAGGATCGGACGAGCACCGGATGAACCAATGATATGCTGGACAAAGGATTCATGCTTTGTAATCATGCTAACTTAATAAGGAGCCAATTGGACCTTAAATGGGACCGATTTGGGCTCATTGGAAGGCCTATTTAGTGACCCAAAAGTTGGGTCAGGCGGTGGAACCGCTTATGAGTTGGAAAACTCGAAAAACCCAGTCTCCGAGACTGTCAGATGTGGTACCACCAGACTGGGTGGTGGTACCGCCTAGTGATAGTGTGTCAGGTGGTGGTACCGCTAGATTAGGTAGTGGTACCACCCAATATCAAGTTACATGCGATGGTACCGCTCGTACCTCGAAATCTTGAGGATTTAAATTTTGGGCTCCAAATTTGAATCCATTTGGGGCCTATAAATACCCCACTAATTCCTGCTTGGTAAAGCAAGAAATTGAGTTAAAAAGGGAGAAATAATCCTTGAGTAAAAATTATAATCTCTTTTGAAGAGTAGAGTCCATTCTTCCTAGTATTTAGAAAGTTCTTCTAAAAGGAGAAGAGATGTCTAGGTCTAAAAGAGAGGTATAAAGGTTCTCTCCTGAGCTTGTCAAAAGGAGAATAGAGTTGTAAGAAGGTGGTTGGTCTTTGTCTATTGAAGGAATTTCATTAGTGGATGTTGGTGGTCTCGACGGAACAGGAATCGGGAGTGGATGTAGGTCACGATGACCGAACCAATATAAAACTCGGTTTGCATTTACTTTAAGCTCTTTACTTTTATTACAAACTGCCTTACTTGCTTTACCTTTTCATTACACTCTTCCGTATGCTTTCAAGTTAAACTCACATTTCTAATATCGATTTTCATTGAACGTACGAAGAAATTTTAAAATTGATGTTTTTATCCGCTGCACTAATTCACCCCCCCCTCTTAGTGCCGCTCTTGATCCTAATACATCTTTATAGTCCCTACTAGATGGATCATTGCTAGAGAGGAAGATAGTTGATCGCCTTTATCGTTTCTTATAGATCTATAGGTTTTTAGAAATATACGGTCCCCCTAGGTAATATATCTCTCATATATATGCAGTTTTTCTGTTTTATGTTTTTTCGTATATCAATCTTCGCACGACGATGAGAAACTTTTTTTGTAGGAAATTATGGGATTTTATTTTTCTATTCTTCTGTTGCGCATGTGATACTGCTGTATATTTTTCAACAGTGGTATCAGAGTCATGTTGCTCGTGCGAAAGATTGGTTTTTTAAACTATATATATTATGTTGAATCGCATATAATTGTTTTTGCATCAATGCTATAATTTTTTTTATCATAGTTTTCAAATATGAACTGCACCTCACATGCTTAGGCAAATCCCTGCCTAGGGATATTCGGATTGAGAGAGAAAGAGTTCTCCGGGAGAATCTAATTAGAGCGGGACATAAGTAGAAACTATATAGGCTTGATAGCACCGTGCCTGGTATACGATTTCTGAGATATTAGATGAATGAGGGATTATAGATACATGGTAAGTGAGGATAGAAGGTCCAATGGATTGGATTCCCTTGTATCATCCAGGGACTGCGGCGCCTCTGCCCGTGGGTTGCCAGCCCCGCCGGCAGCAAGCCTACTGCAAGCAGGCCGCCGGCCGACTGCTGCAGACGCAGCCCCTGCGCTGCCCGCCTTCGGCTGCGCTTCATGCACGTAGATCGAGGGCAGCAACTGTTGTTGCCCTTTCTCGCTAAACACAACACTCGCAGTTCAAAACCAATCATTCGCACGAACAACCTGGCTCTGATACCACTGTTGGGAAATCATCGGGGGCGACATCATATGCGCAGCGGAAGAACAAGAAAACAAAAATCCCCGATTCCCAAAAAGATGTTCATCGTCGTGCGAAGATTGGTGCGCAAAAATCCGCAAAACACAAAACTGCGTATAGAGATTGTGTTACCTAGGGAGATCGTATATCCCTGTTTCCTTGCAGATCCTTAGGAGAGGGTGAAGGAGGTCAAGCGTCCTCCTCTCTAGCGGTGATCCACACAGCAGGGTTGCGATGACGATCCTCAAAACTCCAGGCCTACTCTGAGGTGGAGAGGGAGAGGAGAATAGGAAAGGCAAGCAAAGACTCTAGCCTATGAGGCTGTGAATCCCTCCTATTTATAGAGATCCCGTGTCAAACCCTAATGGGTCCTTCCCTAGTGGGTATTGGATCTGCATTCAATAAGACAAGGGCTCCGTCGAATATCTCATATCCGAACCTCTACTCATCGCAATGCCTACCATATGTGTGTGACCCTCTAGGCCCAATATCGAGCTGGCCGTGAGTCATACCTGTCAGAACTCCTTCTAACTCAGTGAATTATTATCTCTGTAATAATTCACTCGACTCATCGACTACGGACGTACTAGGCCACTACGCCGTAGTCCCCAGACGATACAGGGGAATCCAATCCATTGGACCTGTCTGTCCTCAATTACCATGTACCTATAGTCCCTCATCCATCTAATATCCCAGAGACCGTATATCGAGCATGGTGCTGTCAGACCCATACGGTTTCTACTCGAGTCTCGCTCTAATCGGATTCTCCCGGAGAACTCTTTCTCTCTCAACCCGAATGACCCTGGCCAGGGATTTGTCTGAGCAAGAACACATAGGATATTCCTCTCATGACGCCGAGAGTGGATGATCCTCTATTGACACTCAATAGCCCTCGTAAGGTCGACTACCACTCCCAATGACCAGCTGTACTAGATCTGGGGACAGCCAAACCTATAAGTCTGGTATCAAAGAGTGGAGCACTCATACAGGACATCCTTGGTGTCTCAAGTCTAAGGACCAGATACACCACTAGGACTACGGAATCGCTGTCTGACAATAAGGCATCATCAACCATCCAGCATTCCGTAAGCGGATCAATCAGTGAACTCATTCTCCAATGAGCACCTGTTCTGTATCCCTAGTGTCCCTACACGAGCAGCTATGAGACCAGCTGCATCCATCATATGGACGGGTATACAGCACACCAGTCTATCCGGTTATCACGATGTCCCTCTCGAGTAACCTATGACCGGGATTATTTAGGAT